>NC_143028.1:46030000-46185909 GCF_057628025.1 Oncorhynchus mykiss
CCTTAACCCCTAAAACTGGTCTCCACAAGGATAGTAAACACACACACACACACACACACACACACACACACACACACACACACACACACACACACACACACACACACACACACACACTCCAACTGCAGATTAAACACCAAAGAGTGATCACCTACTTCCCATCACTCTCCACCCTCTCTCCGTCTTTCCTATATTTAGCTCCGTCCATGATTTTCCACTTTCCTTTCATCAGAGCCTACACTTTTGAGTCATTAAGCTGGGCCGCAGAGTTCTCTGCATCTCTGGGCCTGCCCAGAGCCCTGACCGCCCCCCACCAGCCCACTCCCCCCTTGCCATCCCCCAGCTGCTGACGGGGTCAGAGGAAACGCAGCCACATGCTTAATTCCCATCTTATTTACACCTGAGGCCAGACCTAATCAGAGATCTGCGCCCAGTGGGAATTCCGTTCCCCTGCACATGATCAAAGGTGCTCCGGCAGATGGATATTCCAAGGAAGTGCTCTTGATTGCACCCTGATTCCCCCTCCTGTTGGGTTATTCCCTCTCTCTCTTTCTCTCTCGTTCGCTGTTTCTCCCTCTACCGAGGGACATGGCTGCATACAGTATCTCCATCTCAGCTCTGTGATTATCTAACGGCTGCCGGGCTGAACTAGAAGCCTTCTGCTGAACCTTCATTTATCTACACACACACACACATGCACGTTGCGCACACAGACACCTCCACTTGATCTGATCTCATTCCCTCCATGCTGCTTTGACTCGCCTGATCGAGGCAAATTTAATGAATCTATTCAGAGAAACAGTATTTATGTCAGCTAAAACAAATCTTGATCGCCTGTTGATAGAATAACTGTGGAAACGAAATAAAGTCATCCAGATAAATAGTTCGTGAGCAGCTCAGTTTGCTGGCTGACAGCTGAATGTTTCCATGCATTTCTGAAAATGATGACAATTACATAATTCATCCTAATGCAGCCTAAGGCTTTGCATTACTAATAAGTTGGCGTGTTTATAACTCCACGTAATATCTTATTCTGCATATCTCATGTAATAAATATATTACTACCAAGCCTCCCGTGTGTACGTCAGGAAAAATGATTTAATGAAGTCAATAGCAGCCTGTAATTCCCCCTCACTGCACTTTCCCTTCCCCCATTCCCTCCTTCCCTCCATTCATTCATCTCTTCTCTATCACTAGCACAGTCTATTCCGTGCTGAGGAATGAGAGGAGAGGGGGAATGGGAGGAGAGGAAGGGAGAGGGAGATCTATCCACCATACCCTTTATAACCCACTTACAGGCCCAGCCACTCACAAACAGTCAGGAGAAACAAGGCCAAACACTTGAAAAAAACACAGGATTCACTCAGCGGCAAACAGCCAAATCAGAGAAGCTAGGTATCAGACAGAGACGTCTAGTTTTGGTCTCATATCTTTACCTCCACCCACCCTCTCTCTCTCTGTCCTTTCTCTTTTCCCTCATCCTTTCCCTCCCTTCTCTCCCTCTCTCCCGTTTTGTGTGCAAAGTGAACAGTGTGACCCTGGTAAGATGGCAGCAGCTGCAGCAGTGATTTTTTTAATTGTATTTAACTAGGCAAGTCAGTTAAGAACAAATTCTTATTTACAATGACAGCCTACCGGGGAACAGTGGGTTAACTGCCATGTTCAGGTGCAGAAGAACAGATTTTTACCTTGTCAGCTCGGGGATTCAATCCAGCAACCTTTCGGTTACTGGCCCAACGCTCTAACCACTAGGCTACCTGCCGCCCCAAATGGTGATGGTAGTGATCTCATCGCCAGGAACACACTGCCTCTCAATGTGACCTACATGCTTTATCTGCATGAGGCGCTTCTAACTCGCACCTCTCCCTCTCTCTATCCTCCTCTCTCTCTCTCTTTGCCTCTCTCTCCAACCTTCTCTCCGCCTTTCCCCATCTTTCTCTCTCTCTCCTCCGCTGTATCCGGAGCTGGAGCATGCCTGGGGTCAGGGTCTAAAATGGAGAGATTACTCAAACAGTACAAAGTCATATTCAATTAGGGCGGCAGGATACTGGCTGTACAGTAAATTGCACAATTACTGCAGTACAGTGGCAGATATGCGGCTCCGTTTTCAGGAAAGTGTGCTGCTGTCAGCAGTGCTGGGTCATTCTATTAGAGTGGCCACATGATGGGCCGTGCTGCTCTGCCGTGCATACTTAAACACAGCACGCAGACAAGCTCTGCTCGCCGCAATCATGAACAAAAGAAACGAAGCCTCACAGAGCCAGAGAGCAAGGGCTGTCTATCTATCTCTCTCATTCATTTATGTATTTATTTATTCCTTCACACACACTCTGCCCATCGGTCTCATTTGCTCTTCTGTCATTCTTCTGTTCACTCCTTGTCATTCCCGTTCCCAGCCTCCACCTCATCCCTCCCTTTCCTCCCTTCTCTCACACTTCCTGTTTCTGTTACAGCATTATGTCACATGATGCATTGGCATAGGTGAATTCGTTAGCACAAAAAGAGAGCTGCAGCAGAGCTATCTGATCTATTAGCTGTAGTATACCCTGAGAACAGGCAGAGCCCTTCAGAGACACCAGACAATGTTCCTGTATCACAACTAAAGCCAACTAAAGGGTGACCATACAAGCAAACACTGACTGACATAGTAGTGTGAAGGGCAGACAGAGTAAAATAGTGATTGAGATGTGCCACCACAGACAGGGACAAGTAGAGCCACGAGTGAGAGAAAAGAGGACTCAAACACCACAATAGGAAGCTACTCTCATTAGCATGCCAAGTCAGGTCTGAGGCTTTGTTTTTATTCTGTTAGGCTGCCACCCGCCTCTGTTCCCTACAAACATTCAGCTGCCTTGACACAATATATATCCATCCATCCATCCCTCTTTCTCTCTCTGTCTAGATCTCCCTCTCCCAATATTTCCCTATCTCTCTCTCTCTCTCTCTCTCTCTCTCTCTCTCTCTATGTTTGAAAATATTACTAATAATTCCTCTATCTTCACTGTAGATCATTGTATAAGACAAGGACTGCTGTTGACAGTTGAGTCTGTAATTGTCATGATGTCATTTCCTAAACTCTATGGCAGGCCATTTTGTAAAGGTTGGCATGACAACCAGAAACCCACCCGTTGTCATAACTCTGAAAAATCTTGAATTACATGGAATTCCACTGAGTGCCGATGCAATCACTGAAAGGTGTTGGATAATACACAGCCCATCACACCTTGCACGAAGGACCCTGTCTGAAGAGCCCATTCAGTAAATAATGTACATATTAAGCTATTAGGTAACACCCTGAAGTGCATTTTAGGAAAAGGTGAGCACTGCAGAGTCAAGGTAGATCCAATTAAGCTTTTCATTGTCCCCTACTACAGCAAACTGAAAATACATAGAGAATCTATTCAAATACACATTTACATTTCCTCAGAAATAGACAAAGAAAAACTATACGTGTACAAACAATCCTAAGAAGTAGGAATAGAAGGTTGAATTAAGCATACCGAGTAAGCAGCGTACTGAAGAGGATTAGAAAACACCATTCTGTTTAATATCCTCACAGAAATGACTAACTTTATAAGCTGTCTATTTAAGTCACAGCCCTTAGTCCTCTAAAGTTAAACTACATTACAACATATCATCAATTTCCATCTTCATTCCTTTTCTTCAAGTCTGCACACAAAACATTGAGAGCTCTCAACTCAAGCCTGCCAGTGAATATGAAACAGGCTACGAGGACTGATATGTAAAGGACAAGGTGGTGAATTCTCTATCTCATAAATTAGGGTACGTCTCCCCATTGATGCCAGAAGTATTGAGGCCACCAGGGCTTTAAAATTAATATCCAGCAAGTTGGGGGTGAGGGGAGGGAGGGGCGGGGGGGGGGCGATTTATAATGCCTTTGAGGTAATGATTTTCTGAAGTGGAAAAGTGGAACTTTCCATCAAATCAACTTTAATATGAACTTCAATGTTTGTAGCGGCGTCTGGAGCAGAAGGCAGAGATGACAGAGTGAGGGAGGGCCTATTGATCTGGCCTCAGTGTTTCAGTCAAACCCTCACAAAAAGGCCTCTTAAAATATATGGGAAAGCACTTGTAATTATGAAGACTGTAAAAGCACTAAAAGCAGTAAGCAGTAAATGCAGTCCCCCGTGATGACACATCAGAGTTCTAAAGCTCTGTCCAAATGAGCCAGTTCTAATCAGATCCACTGGTGTTCTGATGACAGATTCCAGGATGGCTACCTCACTAAGGCACAGCAGACTGCCCCATCTGCCTGCCAGACAGAATGACGCATTAACACACACAGAGAAAGGGGAGAGCTTAGAGCTGTGTACAAACTCAGGCGATATTTAAGGACAACCCTACATACTGTGTGCCTCTCTTTACCTAAAGAAAGAAGCAAGAGAGACAGAGAGAGAGACAGAGAGACAGAGAGACAGAGACAGAGAGACAGAGAGACAGAGAGACAGAGAGACAGAGAGACAGAGAGAGAGAGAGAGAGAGAGAGAGAGAGAGACAGACAGACAGACAGACAGACAGACAGACACAGACAGAGACACAGACAGACAGACAGACAGAGACACAGACAGACAGACAGACAGAGACACAGACAGACAGACAGAGACACAGACAGACAGACAGACAGAGACACAGACAGACAGAGAGAGACACAGACAGAGAGCGAGATCAGTATTATTTAGTGACAGGTTTGTGGTTGCTGGTAGTATAGCGAGGTATAAGGGGTCTGGAGAGGAGAAGTTGCGGTGGGTGACCAGGCCCCCAAGGGTCTGATGATTATTAAAAACCCATGCATAACCTCATATCCTCAGCTGTCTCTCACACGCACACGCATGCGTGCATACACACACACACACACATCTAAAACACTATCTATAGCACCAGCAGAAATCCAGTCAGCTTACAAAATGGAGGCATCTCTGTGATCATCCAACAGAATCTGTATTGTTTTCCTCTTGCTGAAATTACACCCACAGTTACATCAGTGTTATAGAACTCTTTAATATTATAAGTTTTCCATGACACAACATACAATCAGTAGATCTTAGCATTAATACTCAGCTCGCTAAGTGAATCTGTCACAAGATCCACTTTGCCCCAAGCCCCTGGCTTTAATGCAGCAGCGACGGGTTACAATCAGAGTAAACAAACAGAAATATTTAAATAAATCAAATAAAGATCATTTGTTGCCTGAGGCTTGGTTGCACAGCAAAAGATGAAGGTTCCTCCACTCCAAATATCGCTCAGAGGGACAACAAAAGTAACTTTTTCTCCACAGAAACATAAAAATAAAAAGCCCAGAGAATCCCTGAGGCCTCTTCTCCAAAGAGCAGGAGGATAGGGGGAGAGCGGGCAGGGGAAGGGGGAGACAGAGGAGAGCGAGTAATAACCATGCTGCACACACACACACACACACACACACACACACACACACACACACACACACACACACCTGAGTAGGCCCAGTAGGACTCCTCAGCCGCTCTCCTGAGTCTGGTCCCAGGCACTCGGCCATCTTGGCTCCCTTGCGTGGCCCCAGGCTGCCCTCCTGTCAGCGCTGTGTGGAGGAGAGAAAAGACAAGGATGTCACCTACATGGCACTGCACTCACATACTGTTGTAGAACAAAAAAGCACTCATTAAGAAAAAGGGTCTGACTGTGACTTGAACACAGTTGAATTACTCAACCGGCACCTCAAACAGTGCTTACAATGACTCACCAAAACATCCTACCACGAAAGACACAATAACATCCTTAAACATAGGCGTGAATACAGATACATAGTGCAGCTCATTGGTAAAGAGAGGAGGGTCTCTGAACATTGAGGCACAGAGCAGAGGACCAGCCTGAGGTAGGATGTTGTAGGATGAGGTAGGACCGCTCCATCATAGAGGTGGATATGAGACGGGAAGAGAGGATGATGGCTGTGTGTGTGTGTTTATGTATGTGTGTGCATGTGTGTGCTCCATCCTTTGTCAGATCTGATCACGCCAGGCCCATTGTGACTGCGGCTCTGGGATGTGAGCTGCTGGCTGCTCAGGGTTTTGGTTAAGAGTCACCCATGCCCCCCCTCACCTTGCTGTGCCACAAATGGGCTTTGGCAGTACCTGGGGGTAACTGCCATTCTACATCTCATCTGACATAAAATGGCCACCTGCGGCTATAAGGACAGAGAGAGAGAACGTCACAGGTAAGAGAACACAGTGTGGTTACTTCCTTACTCACTGCATCACCATGGACACTGGGCCACCACAGAAGACAATCAAAGCATAATAGAATTTTAAAGGCTTCTCGCTGGGTATTGTGGGTACGTAAGGGATTGATATGAACAACAGGTGTCTCTTTGTTTTTTCTCTTCTTTAATTCTTGGGGATGTAACCTTGAGCATGACTGTTAATGTCAATGACAGTCTATGGCTTTTCTATGAATTACATACCTCTCAATCCACACCAAACCAATCGTCTCACTGTCCTTCTTCCTGTCTCTCTTTCTGTCATTCACTGTCCCTCTCTCCCTTTGTCTCTGAGCCTTCACTCGCTTTCTCTAACACACATACCGTGTTAGCTCATTTCCTTCCTTCCCACGGCTGCGCCGCTTCGGACGCCGGTGAGTCATTTAGCAGCAAGCCACTGTCTACACCGGTGTCCATTAAAGGAGTCAGTCAGTTCACAGTGCCAAAGTCCAGCACAGAGGCCCAGGGCTGCAGTGAAACTATCCTCCACCACTGTAGCAGAATCATATTAACGTCCGTGCCAATGACAACATGGGGAGGGGAGAGGAAACTAGGGATGAGAGGAGAAGAGGCGACGATGGGGAAAAAGTAGAGAGAGCGACAGATGGCAGCGTTGGGGTTGAAGGAGAGGAGAAAAATAGATGGAGAAAGAGAAAAGGACAGGGCTATGTAGTGTCCAGTCATTGTGGGGGGGACGACGACTAGTTTTTACAGCCCAGACCGCTCTCCTAACGACAGTATCCGGGTCACTGTGATGGGCAGCCTGCTGCCTGGCAACTGTTCAGCAGGAGGAGAGGAGGGGAGGAAGAGAGGATGCAGGGATAAAAGAAAAGAGTCCTTCTTTGTATTTCCAGAGGAAGAGAAAGGAGGGAAGACAGAGGAGGGAATAGCCTTCGACGTGTAGTGTCAGTTTAAAAACAGTCACAAGGGCTCACATGGTTTAATAAAACACATGGAATACTGTATTTGCTTAAGGAGTAATACATTTAGCAAACTATGGGCAAAAGCACCTAAGGAGAACACTGCAATTACCATTCAACACATCCACCTCCTGCCCTCCTATCCACTGCTCTCTATCTCATCTACCACAAGTCACCACTTCCCTGCTCTCCGAGACCCTGTCAGAGACGATCAACATCAACACAGCCAGCAATGCAGCAGACACACACAAACCACACACAAGCACGTGCACTTGCGCACACAGACACACACACCACCAGCAGTCATGCACTAGTGATGGGAAAAACCCTGTCTAAAAAACAGCAACTTATTAAGATTCATTGCATAGGCCATATAGTGTTAACTTGAGAAAGTCCTTGTTTAACAGTGGAGGTAATGCTAGGGATGTCTCCTATAATCTAATCCGGCTGCCAGAGGTTCCATTCTGCTGTCCTGGCCTAAATGAATTTTGACCTAATAGGCTTCTCCTTTCCTATTAGAGGAATGTGCTCTTATGAGAGAGAGATTGGGGTCTGACATTTTTGTCATACTCTGCAGTAATGATAATGATAATGGGAGATTGAATCTAATAAGGCTCCGAGTGTAGAACTATAAAACCTCTGCACGGCTCAGGCCTCAACATTAACAGAAAGCCCAATACAGTAGACAGTTCTGCAGTGTCCTGGAAATAGAGAATGAAGGTATCATTGGTGCTTTCACAAGGAGAATGAAGTTGTGATAGGCAAGACCAATTGTGATTTGTGATTTGTGAGTTGTGATTTGGCAAGACCAATAGCACCCGCAATGTCAACCTCCAGATTCACTAGGATAGAGAAATCATATAGAGAAATCATATAGAGCTACAGTTGAAGTCGGAAGTTTACATACACCTTTGTGAAATACATTTCAACTTAGTTTAACAATTCCTGACATTTAATTCTAGTAAAAATTCCCTGTCTTAGGTCTGTTCGGATCACCACTTAATTTTAAGAATGTGAAATGTCAGAATAATAGTAGAGAGAATGATTTATTTCAGCTTTTATTTCTTTCATCACATTCCCAGTGGGTCAGAAGTTTACATACACTCAATTAGTATTTGGTAGCTTTGCCTTTAAATTGTTTAACTTGGAACAAACATTTTGGGTAGCCTTCCATAAGCTTCCCACAATAAATTGGGTGAATTTTGGCCCATTCCTTCTGACAGAGCTGATTGATGTCTTGAGATGTTGCTTCAATATATCCACATAATTTTCCTCCCTCATTATATTTTATTCATGATATTCTATTTTGTGAAGTGCACCAGTCCCTCCTGTAGCAAAGCACCCCCACAACATGATGCTGCCACCCCCGCGCTTCACAGTTGGGATGGTGTTCTTTGGCTTGCAAGCCTCCCCCTTTCCCACAAACATAACAATGATCATTATGGCCAAACAGTTCCATTTTTTGTTTCATCAGACCAGAGGACATTTCTCCAAAAAGTACGATCTTTGTCCCCATGTGCAGTTGCAAACCGTAGTCTGGCTTTTTTTATGGCGGTTTTGGAGCAGAGGTTTCTTCCTTGCTGAGCGGCCTTTCAGGTTATGTCAATATAGGACTCGTTTTTACTGTGGATATAGATACTTTTGTACCTGTTTCCTCCAGCTCCAGATTGATTTGCACTTTTCGCACCAAAGTACGTTCATCTCTAGGAGACAGAACCCGTCTCCTTCCTGTGCGGATGACGGTTGCGTGGTCCCATGGTGTTTATACTTGTGTACTATTGTTTGTACAGATGAACGTGGTACCTTCAGGCGTTTGGAAATTGCTCCCAAGGATGAACCAGACTTGTGGAGGTCTACAACTTTTTTTGGTCTTGGCTGATTTCTTTTGATTTTTCATGACGTCAAGCAAAGAGGCACTGAGTTTGAAGGCAGGCCTTGAAATACATCCACAGGTACACCTCCAATTGACTCAAATTATGTAAATTAACCTATCAGAAGCTTCTAAAGCCATGACATAATTTTCTGGAATTTCCCAAGCTGTTTAAAGGCAGTAGTGTCCTTAGTGTATGTAAACTTCTGATCCACTGGAATTGTGATACAGTGAAAACAATTTTGTCATTTGTGTACAATTGTGTAAACAATTGTTGGAAAAATTACTTGCATTGTGTAAACAATTGTTGGAAAAATTACTTGTGTCATGCACAAAGTAGATGTCCTAACCAACTTACCAAAACTATCGTTTGTTAACAAGAAATTTGTGGAGTGGTTGAAAAACGAGTTTTAATGACTCCAACCTAAGTGTATATTAACTTCCTACTTCAACTGTATATTTGAAAGGGGTGATCAGCAAGGACAGAATGTAAACACACCGACACAAACACACCATGCAAAATCTGCATAGCAAATACAATAGATGTGCGTGCCAACCACAACACTTGTACCTACTGCCAGTAATGCTGAAAAAGACTGAAACTTTGGCTGACCCTGTCTTTGTTTCCACACAGAGTGAGTCACACAAAAGTTCCTATTGAGAAGAGATATGGAGAACACTGGTTCCTGCCATCCATCCATCCATCACGGCGGGCCAGCCATTGAAGCTATTGCTGCCTGTTTGCTCTCACTTAATTAAAATGCAGAGCCGAATCCTGTGTTCATGTACTTAACCTTGGCTTTTTTTTACACTTTTTTCTCCTCAGTGGTTCGAGGAGGTAGCATGGGGTGTCCAGAAACACACACACACACACACACACACACACACACACACACGGTCAAACACACACGGTCAAACACACACACACAAAAACACAGCGCTGTGTGAGCCAGCCAGGGCAGTCCTCTCTCCCGTGTTACATTTCATTAGCATTCTTTACATCTCTCTCCAATACCTCTTTACTGCTGAAGGACAGCCGCGGCAGGAAAACACACACGAACACACACATACACACACTAAAACCTGCTAACATGAATACAAAACACAGTCCTTTCTTATTCTCTCACGAACACATACACACACATACTGGCAGTCCAAAACACTTGCACCGTGGTGATCAGAGAGTAACAGCTGTCACGTTAAAAAAAACTTGCAAGGCTGTAATAGTAATAGTTCTCTGGTGGTTGACCAGATCCCCAGGCAGAGGGACAGGCACAGGGTCTGGGGTAGGGATTACGATGGTATGGGGCCGGGGCTGTGGATGGGGGGTGCGAGGAATCAGGGCTGGTAGTTTGCTCTTGGCATTTGGCTATAGGATAGGGGCTGTAGTTGGGCCTAGGGTATGGAGTTGAGACTGGGTAGGGAGAGAAGCAGAGATGAGAGGGAATCAGTCCCCGGAGCAAAGACAACCCGGCATGGGGTGAGTCCACCACAGTCTCAGCCAAAGGCAGTGAGAGCGGTACACAGATGAGCGAGAGAGAGGTGAGAAAGAGAGGGATAAAGAGAGAAAGAAAGAGAGAGAGAAGGGTAGAGAGAGAGCGATTAGAGAAAGAGAGAGAGAGAAAGAGAGAGAAGGATAGAGAAAGAGAAGCAAGAAAGAGAGAGAGGTGAGAGACAGTAAGAGAAGGAGAGAAAGACAGAGAGATAGAGAAAGAGAGCGAAAGAGAGAGCGAGAGACAGTAAGAGAAGGAGAGAAAGAGAGAAAGACAGAGAGATGGAGAGAGATAAAGAGAGAGAGAGAAGGGTAGAGAGAGAAAGCGAGCTGTAAAGCCAAAGAGCCAGTGCATCGTCCATGAAGCAGAAACACTGGAAGGCAACACAAGAGAGTGTCGTAGGAACATTACTCAAATGGGTCTTTAGTGTCGTGGAAAATCCACTTGAAGACGCGCGGCAGCCCCAAGCGCCCGTCTCCCTCCTCTCCTCACTGCATTGATCTGCTATAGACAGGAGACAGCGAGCACGATGGATGGTCGCTCCATTTACACTGATGCTAATTAATAAGCGGTCTGCCGAGGACATGGTCGCTGAGCCAAACACAAAGTCAACACTGACACCTCCACTGTGAAGGCAGACACTCCTGCTACTGTTAACACAACCTTTTGTCCTCTGCAATTATAAACACAGGGGCTGCCATGGGTTCCTTTATGCCCCTTTCACAAAACAAGGCCCATTCTGCCAATGTGAAGCACACAGCCAATTCATGTTTCAGTAGGCACAGCCATCTGTCTATATCCAGATACTGTACACATTGAAACCACGACACAGGAGTAAGTCCCTTATAGTTATTTCCCTAGCTCTTTGTTCATACTAGGATTGCAAAGTTACCAGAATCTTCAGTAATTCTGGTTATTAACAGAAAATGTATTGCTATCTATCGGAACTTTGGTCATTTATATTTAATAACTTAAAATAATTCCTATAGTGTCCATATTGTCCATGAGTTTCTAGAAGATAGATCATATGGTTCAAGAGAAAATTGCCTAACTAATGAAAAAAGCATCTAATCAACAGTGGCATTATTTTCAATTACCTCTGCAACTCGTCCAACTTTGGACTTTTTTCACAACTACCACTATTTTGACACCAAAACATTGAAAACAAATACAGTGTCCATATTGTCCATGAGTTTCTATGAGTTTCAAAATTCTTCAAGCTCTGTCAAATTGGTTGTTGATCATTGCTAGACTGTAGCGATCGTCGTTGTAATCATACTCAGACCAAAGTGCAGCTTTTTATTTTAAGGAGAACCAAACAACAAAACAATAAAGAATAAACGATACGTGACATTCTGTAGAGCTCACAGGCATCAACACAAAAACAAAATCCCATATTATCTATGGATCACCGCCAGAGGCTCCGGACCGTGGATCATCATTGGGGGCTCCGGACTGGGAGCGCTCACTGGAGGCTCTGGACTAGGAACCCTCGCTGGAGGCTCTGGACTAGGAACCCTCGCTGGAGGCTCTGGACCAGGAACCCTCGCTGGAGGCTCTGGACCAGGAACCCTCGCTGGAGGCTCTGGACTGGGAACCATCGCTGAAGGCTCTGGACTAGGAACCCTCGCTGGAGGCTCTGGACTGGGAACCTTCGCAGGAGGCTCTGGACTGGGAACCCCCGCAGGAGGCTCTGGACTAGGAACCCTCGCTGGAGTCTCTGGACTAGGAACCCTCGCTGGAGGCTCTGGACTAGGAACCCTCGCTGGAGGCTCTGGACCGGGAACCCCCGCAGGAGGCTCTGGACCAGGAACCCTCGCTGGAGGCTCTGGACTGGGAACCATCGCTGGAGGCTCTGGACTAGGAACCCTCGCTGGAGGCTCTGGACTAGGAACCCTCGCTGGAGGCTCTGGACTGGGAACCATCGCAGGAGGCTCTGGACTAAGAACTCTCACAGGAGGCTCTGGACTGGGAACCTTCGCAGGAGGCTCTGGACTGGGAACCCCCGCAGGAGGCTCTGGACTAGGAACCTTCGCTGGAGTCTCTGGACTAGGAACCCTCGCTGGAGGCTCTGGACTAGGAACCATCGCTGGAGGCTCTGGACTGGGAACCATCGCAGGAGGCTCTGGACTAAGAACTCTCACAGGAGGCTCTGGACTGGGAACCTTCGCAGGAGGCTCTGGACTAGGAACCCTCGCTGGAGTCTCTGGACTGGGGACACACACTTGAGGGAAAGTGAAAGGAGGAGGCACAGGACGTACTGGGCTGTGAAGGCGTACTGGAGACTTGGTGCATAGAGCCGGCACACATGGTACCGGTCAAATGACACGCTCCTCAAGGCGAGTGCGGAGAGCAGGCACAGGACGTACCGGACTGGGGACACGCACTTCAGGAGGAGTGAAAGGAGGAGGCACAGGACGTACTGGGCTGTGAAGGCGTACTGGAGACTTGGTGCATAGAGCCGGCACACATGGTACCGGACAAATGACACGCTCCTCAAGGCGAGTGAGGAGAGCTGGCACAGGACGTCCAGGGCTGTGGAGGCGTACTGGAGACCTGGTGCGTGGAATCGGCACAGTTTTAACCAGACTGCTAGCACACTCCTCAGGACGAGTACGGAGAGCTGACTCAGGTGGCAGCAAACTGATGACACGCTCCTTAGGGCGAATGTCGTGCATCATATACCAACCCAACAACTCTCTGATCTCATCTCTCTCACTAATGGTCTCTGACTCTCTCCGTTCGCTGTCCTCCAGTTTCTCCCTCTTCTCCCAGACTGTCTCTGGCTCACCAATCGGCTTTGCTAACCACCACGTGTGCCCCCACCCACCCCCCCACCCCGAAAACAAATTTGGGCTGTCTTTTGGCTTCTATGTGGTCGCAAAATCTGGCAGGGTCGCTGTCCTCCCTGTTTCCACGGCAGGCTTTCGTGTCTTGCCAAGACATCCTCCCAAGTCCAGGATATTCTTTCCTCGACCTCCCCCAAAGACCAGGATGCCATCTCCTCCCGGGCACACTGCTTGGGAGGATGGATCTTCTGTCGCGATTGTCGTTGGAAGCATACTCAGACCAAAGCGCAGCGTGGAATTGGTTCGACATCTTTTTATTTTAAGGAGAACCGAACAACAAAACAATAAAGAATAAACGCTACGTGACGTTCTGTTGAGCTCACAGGCATCAACACAAAAACAAGATCCCACAAAAACCCAGTGGGAAAAAGGCTGCCTAAATATGATCTCCAATCAGAGTCAACGATAGACAGCTGCCTCTGATTGGGAATCATACCAGGCCAACATAGAAATACAAAAACTAGAGTACCCACCCTAATCACACTCCGACCTAACCAAATTAGAGAATAAAAGGCTCTCTAAGGTCAGGGCGTGACATAGACAACCATTTTCAGGTTTTGCCATAGATTTTCAATTTGATTTTTAAGTCAAAATGGTAACTCGGCCATTCAGAAACATTCACTGTATTCTTGGTGATCAACTCCAGTGTAGATTTGGCCTTGTGTTTTAGGTTATTGTCCTGCTGAAAGGTGAATTTATCTCGCAGTGCCTAGTGGAAAGCAGACTCAAGCAGGTTATCCTGTAGTATTTTGCCTGTGCTTAATTTTTTTACATTTTTTTTATTTAACCTTTATTTAACTTTTTATCCTGAAAAACATTAGTGCCTCATTGCAAACAGGATGCATGTTTTGGAATATTTTTTATTCTGCACAGGCTTCCTTCTTTTCACTCTGTTATTTGGGTTAGTACTGTGAAATAACTACAATGTTGTTGAACCATCCTCAGTTTTTTCCTATCACAACCATTAAACTCTGTAACTGTTTTAAAGTCACCATTGGCCTCATGGTGAAATCCCTGAGTGGTTTCCATCCTCTCTGGCAACTAAGTTATGAAGGATGCCTCTATCTCTGTAGTGACTGGATGTATTGATATACCATTCAAAGTGTAATTAATAACTTCATCATGCTCAAAGGAATATTCAGTGTATTCAATGACCTTACACATAATTGCATGTGTGGGGTACAAAGATGAGGTATTCATTCAAAAATCATGTTAAACACTGTTATTGCACACAGAGTGAGTCTGAACTTACTTATTGGCAGTACAAATTAAGGGAATACTTATTGACCCAATACATTTACTTTAAATGTCTAAGCCGCTGGGCGGGGGGGGGTGGGGGGGGGGTAAAATATAATTGAATGGCCTTTACTGCTATAGCCAATAGAAAAGCATTGAATAAAACATTCATAAATGGTAAAAAGGTAGTAAAAAATAAATCATAAGAAATTTGATTTTGAACTGACTGTCCCATATCGAGGAGATAATGTATATGAATGCTCAGGGAATATTTTACCACTTATTTTTGTTGGCACTAAACTACCGCCATACTTCTATTCGTCTGTACGGGTTACCTTCAGACCAGTCCTGTATTCATTTGTATGGGTTACCTTCGCCATCGTGTTTGTGAGAGTCTCATCTTTCCATTGAGTGGTCATAACTAGTTTTTTTTTAGAAGAAGAAGAATGATTTTCGGGACGTCTCATGGTCTGACAAACACCACTGTAGCTCGGCCACCTTCTGCTACAGATGTGGAAGGCCGGAATTGGCGGATGCGGTGGATCAGGACGCAGCAAAAACAGATATCTCTATCTTGAACTGTCTGATTTTTATATTATGTTATACTTTGATTGACACGCGGACGCATCAATAGACTCTTAAAGACACCAATGGTATTCAATAAGTTAATGGTTTGCATTTAGGATCATGTTTTAAAGCTTTGTCATTACATTTTTATTTAAAGGTGCACTATGCAGAAATTGCTCTGCCATTTCCTGGTTGCTATGGGACAAAACAAGTAAGTATAGTGTACAGAATCATTGTACCATCTAAACCGAAGTGAAATATATTTTCCATAACCAAAAGTATTGCATCTTCAGCTGTTTGAAGCTGGTGTACATAACTGAAAGTAAAAGAGGCAAAAACTCAATTTAAGAAGAGGAAGCACAGAAATAGTGCACATAAAACACATCTACCGCGTCTTAGACTTGTTTTCAAAGATACAACTGTTCTGGTAGTTTACTGGTACATGTTGATAGTTTCCAGTAATATACCCTCCCTTTGCAACCGTAGTTCATACACTTCAACAGACACTATAGGAGGAAACACAAGAAGAGACACACTTTATAATAAATTAGATGAAGGGTTGCATCCAAGTCATTCATGTTTAATGGGATTTTTGTGAAACCGACAGTAGCATGTTTAAAAAAAAAAAAAGCGAAATCTGTGTTTTTATTTAGGGTTATGGATATGTTTATGGTAAAGGTTAGAGAAGTCTTTTATAGCATGGCCCGACAGCAATGACCAAATCCACAGTACAGTGCTACCCCGTGAGGGAGCAGTCATCTCATAAGAATGTAGAGCAGAGGACTGTGGGTGATCTTTAGTAATGTTCCGGCTGATTGGTGGAGGATGGAGGGGTGATTTGTGGGCGTCGTCTTCCCGTAAAAAATCTGCATTCATCTGTGGCATTCACGGAGTGCAGGAACTAAAGAGAAATTAGATGCAGTCGTTTCTTTTTTTTCTAAACGGAGGCTTGAAGGTCAGTACATATAAAACAATCCATAACAGATGCCACTTAGCAAAACCCAAGTGCAGACAACAGACATCTGCTACTGCACGTCTCTCTCGCTCTATCTGCATTACAGTGAAAAGGGAAATGGACTGCTCTACTAATAACTCAGGCAATACTCATGTGACATTTCAATAATCATAAGGATGGATCTATGTCCTCTAGCACTCAATGTTGTCTGAGCTCTTTTTCTAAGCTCCAGTGTGCTGCTACGGTATTGTCCTTTTTGATGCATGACCCTGTAGCGTGTAGTGTATGGTGTATGCTACTGCTGTTTTGACCAGGTCTCCCTCAGAAAAGACGTTGTTAAGCTCAAAGGGGCCATCTGGGTAAATAAAGAATGAGTACACAAATAAAACGGGGCTGACCAGGATAAAAGTGGCAGTATGGTAGTGTAGTGACAAATGACAGCTCTTAGACTTGTGAGGGGAGCCATTATAAAGAACACTGTTATGTTGTTCTGGGCTCCTTGGGCTCCTGTGGCTTAGTGGTCTGTCTTCATGACATTGAGGACAGTCAGGTTAAAGCTAGTACTGAATGTCAGACACAACAATCCCCACCCCTCCATCTGTAATATAAGGTCAAAACAAAACCATGTGGATGGGGTGGGGCTTCTGACCTCATCTCATCCAATCAGAGATCTCTGCTGTATCGGGCACAGAGGCGTGAGGGTTTGTGTTGGTAGAGGAGTGTCATCTGGGAGCGACAAAGTGTCAGAGAGAGCAGTGGGGAGCAAAGGATGTGATTAATCTGAGAGATGAGATGTCTCCTCGCTGGGTGGGTGAATCCACACCTCGCCTGCATCATGATGAGCCAGCCCAGCCAAGCTCCAGGACACACTGTTAGCCCTAATGACATAAGCGGAGTAATGATGGCTGCCCTGTTAGGAGCATCCAGAGGGAGAGAGAGGGGGAGAGAGAGAGAGAGAGAGAGAGAGAGAGAGAGAGAGAGAGAGAGAGAGAGACTATAAAAGTAAGGCTTGGTAAAGTCAACCAACAACCTCTAAGCATGGGGAAACTAAGGCTTTACAGCACACAGGATACAATCACAGCCACACAAACACACCACATACAGTACTGTGACTTCTATGGCTGAGAAGCTCCCTGCAGATGAAAGCCTGACCGTGATTATTCCTCTCTAAGAGCCTCTCCAATGCATTGGCTATATATGACAGCTGAGAAGAGAGGATCTACAGTTACAGCACAGGACGGAAACTAAGTCAACACAGCCAACCCTCTTGACCAGAGCAAGGGGATTCAGAAAGGTCGAGGGGGGTGGGCTACTTGAGCAGGATGGACTGACCCCAGAGGTTAAAAGACGTAAAGACAGAGGGACTTTGAAATAGCACAGCACTTCCTGCTTCCTGCTCTCATTTAGTTACAAAAGCTGGGCATGAGCCACGGAGCTAGCTGGCACATTCCCGCCAAGGTCAATGCACTGGGGCTCTCTGCAGTCAGGGAAACACAAACTCGCAGGCACGGAGACACACGCACACGTGCGCACAAGTGCACACAAACACACAAGCACGCACATATTCATAATGTAAATGGTCTGGGGACTAAGGAGAGAGAGAGAGAGAGAGAGAGAGAGAGAGAGAGAGAGAGAGATGAAGGAAGACATGAAACAAAGAGCACTACCACACTACAGGCAGTCATTGACATGTACACATTACTCTGTCATTGCATCATGGCATGGTGAATGTATTAGCACCTATTGCATCAAGCCTCTTTGCCGTAGCTTCGTTTCAACAATTAGGACTCATTGTATTGAGTGTGGGGGATGAATACGGAATCAGTGAATGACGCCAGCTCACATGCTCCACTGTTACAAGGGCAGCTCCTCTTCAGATTGAATGAGACGGAGCATAATAATAAAAAATATAATATATAACAGCCATCACACTCAATATTCTTCAAGTACTGCTGAGCGATTAAATCATTTTTAAAACAACTAATTGACGATATTGGCTCAATGATTTATATTCCATTCCGTTTGTTTCTTTTCTGTGAGCTCGATGTGTAGTTTCTGTAGAGATAAATAAGACCAAGCCTGAAATGTGTGATGTAGTATTTGCATTTTCCCACAATGCAATATTCTACAAAGTTAGCTCAGAAAATGTGGTATTTAACTGCAAGGACCATAATCCATTGTGGCCCGCTTTCACTTGTCCGGTCTGTGCGGAGCAGACAGAGAGAGAGAGAACGCTCGATCCAGAAGGACAGAAAGCAGTTGTCCGGTCTGTGCGGAGCAGACAGAGAGAGAGAGAGAGAGAGAGAGAGAGAGAACGCTCGATCCAGAAGGACAGAAAGCAGTTGTCCGGTCTGTGCGGAGCAGACAGAGAGAGAGAGAGAGAGAGAGAGAACGCTCCATCCAGAAGGACAGAAAGCAGTTGTCCGGTCTGTGCGGAGCAGACAGAGAGAGAGAGAGAGAAAGAGAACGCTCGATCCAGAAGGACAGAAAGCAGTTGTCCGGTCTGTGCGGAGCAGACAGAGAGAGAGAGAGAGAGAAAGAGAACGCTCGATCCAGAAGGACAGAAAGCAGTTGTCCGGTCTGTGCGGAGCAGACAGAGAGCGAGAGAACGCTCGATCCAGAAGGACAGAAAGCAGTTGCTTCAAAAGCCTGAAAATACATGATCTAAGTGATTAATAGTTGGTTCTTAGCAGTCATAAAAGTATGCCTTATTTACTTCGAAGAACTAGTAAAATTGTGATTTTGTCAGGCAGCAGCTCTATAGAGATTAAATGAGGACTTGGAATTAAATAACAAGGTAATCAAATAAAACAAATATTTTAGTAAAGTAAATTCATGTAAAATAATTGATGATTAATAAGTGATAATGGGCAGTCACTACCATCATGGGACTTTAATTCACTGTTTTACTCTGTGTTGTTACAGTATTCATCCCACATAATGCAAAGTGCATTCAATATCAAAAAAATAAAAAATACAAAATAAAAAATGAAAACCGGGATTATATTTTTAATAATCAAACTGAAACCGAACCGATCTACTTAAAGCATTTAAATGCTCATCACTAGTTCACTGGCACTTTCATAAAGAAGTCATTGTCAATATATGGTAACGACATGGAGAGAGTTACAGTATACAGTGGACAAAATGAAATGCTTACTTGAGTCAGCGTCTGACTGAGATTATAGGCCTCTTGCAAATACTACCTGATTAGTAATTCAGAATCAATAGCCCAGGCCTTCGCTGCTCCTGCAAGCCAGAGACTTAACCTTAGGGGTCAAGACCAGGTCAATGCAGCTCCAATACGCATATGGGCTCAGGGTCTTTATGTTCAACCCATACACTGTTGTAAAAGCAAGTCAATGAATCATCTGCTCTTTCTATGACACACAGTGATTATTCCTGTATTTCCCAATTTCCTGACCTACGACCTCTCACAGAGTGCTTTGCATGCTGAGGTGTTCCAGCATGTGAATTCATCAGTGTTTTACAGCAGTCGTTTCCAGCTCCTTTTGGATCCATATGGGCACCTGTGACCTGTGTACTGATCCCACCCAAGGCTAACCAGCAAGTCTAAGGTTTAATGACAATATGCTTCTCTGATTGTATTGGTCTCAGTCTCTCTTTATCGCTCTCTTTCAGAGGTTCTTCTCCCTGGGTTCTGGTTCTCAGTTTGTCCTAACAAATATGGCCTCCGTCACGGTCGTGGCGAACATTGAAATGGAGATATGAAAGATGAATGCATTTCTCCTGTCAAGATTAAGTCAGCTGAATGAGTAAAGCTACATGCCCAGTGCCAGATGCAAGTTTTTGTGTGTGTGTGTGTGTGTGTGTGTGTGGGGGGGGTATTAAATTACATAGATAAACATAGAGCCAATAAACATAGTTTTGTCAGGAGCAGAGGTTGCAGAGTGTAGTTCTGCAGTATGGGATGCGGATGAGAGCCGGACACAGTGTACAGTAATTCAATTAACGCCCAGGCGAGGTGCTTCCACCCTCCTAGGGCTCAACGCGGCCCCAAATACAGAGTCCCCTAGCCCACCCCCTTGGAATCCATCACCCACCCCCCCTGCCCTCTGCTAATGACAAACCCACTGCTTCATGTCTGGACAACCATCTGGTGGCGCTGAAGCTTTTAAACCAAATCAAATAGTGTTGCCAAAGAGACCTGGGTGGGAGATATCTTACAGAGAGCTGCAAGCCTGTGTGTGTATGTGTGTTTCAAGATATTTATCAGAGAGATTTCATTTTGGTTAGTGTGATGAATTGTGGCTTGCATAGGGCACTCCTCAAATGCATACACGTCACACATGTCACACACGTCACACACACACACACACACAAACACACACACACACACACACACACACACACACACACACACACACAATAGATTACGTGGGAACATTCATCAGGGGGTGGAACCGCAAAATAAGTGATTACTGTCCTGCTAAGTCTACTTACTGCTCTCCCTAGCGTATTGGATTTATTTCAGGAAGTACCACATGCTATCCATACACCAGCAAAGACTTTGTCCCCCACATCACGTTTAACAACTGTCAAATACTGCCAAAGCACCTGCCAAGGTACTGTGACTCTAAAATGAGCTGAATCTCTGCTAGATGCCTTAGATACAAGCCAAAATATATAAAAATTAGGTTTAAAAAACTACGCATTTGTGGAGAGGGAGGGTGCCGAAAACACAAAATCGTATTTTCCAGAGCGTAGCCGCACCTCAGTCACAGCTTGACACGGAGTACCGAAGTCATCCGCTCAGACTCACTGTGGTGAAGCAAAATATTCCCCTTATTAGACTTTGTAAGTAAAATGCCTGGTGTTAACGGCTTCCAGCAATTTGCGATAAGGCAGCGGACTGGTGAGGTGAATCCAGCTAATAAATAACTAGAGCTGCTGGAACGTATTTTTAGCAGGAGATAAAACATACCTGGGAAATGTATTGCTCCAGGGACAACCAAATGTAATTATTAAGATTGAGATTAGGGGGGGGAACTAGGGTTAGGGTAAGGGGGTTGAGCGGTGTGTGGGCCGGGGGGAAGGGAGGGTCATGGTGGGTGTAGTTCGGTATCAAGCTTATGGAAGGAGCATAGGAAGACATAAGCATTGATTTCAGTTATCTCTCCTCTACAAACTGAAATGTGACTCAGAATGAATTGTGTTCTCTGAACACACTAAACCACAGTTGCACTTGATTGATTGACAACTAGTGACACCCTTGAACTTAAGTATTGAGTATAAACATGATTTTAAAAGGCTGGAGATAAAGGGAACAGAGTCACTACTAACATTGTATGCCTGAGGGACTGGGATTTGTTTTTGATAGATAATTTCATCTGATGAAATTCCAAAAATCACAACCACATCCAACCACATTGATCAACGCGAGACAGCGTGTCAACTATTTACAATGGGGGCCCTCGCCTCTGCCTCTGTGTCTGTCTCTCTCTCTACATGCTACTACTGTGTGTATTCACTTTACCTGTCTATTTCTCATCTCTGTCTCTCTGGGCATCATGTTGTGAGCTACTGGGACCAGAGAGTCACAGCAACAACAGGACAGACTGATCCTACCTTGTACATTATACAGAAGAAAAGTGTACACATGTTTTGGAGAGAGAGCTTAACACAGAGCTATAATCAACACAGTTTTGTCTTCATTTACACAGCATTAGATTCACCTCTATTTTCATTCTATTTTCTTGTGCATATCTGACCTGATATCCATCTGAATCACTCACTCCTTGCTTCTCCCTCTCAATCTCCCCATCGCTCCCTCCTCGGAAGAGATAATGACATCTCATTTCGATTTAAACAGATTGACACCAGGCCATATTTCACCTTATGCTATACACTCATCCTTGAGAGACCCATTAGAGGGAAGATAAAAAACGAGATGATGAATTTACTGGACCTGATGAAGAATGGTTTGTTCCCTATTCTGTTCCCATCACCGCTGACGGAACACGGACATGATATATTCAGCCCCCACCCCCATCTACCACGGCCTAATGGTGCATTCCAATAAACCTACATTCAATCTACACATTAGTGGAGAGCTCCATTTATTGATAGATAGAATCAATAGGTAGAAGATAAATTACTTCAGAATAAATTATTTACTTAACCTCGGTACTTCCATTCAATAATAAAAAAGCAGAATACATGTTTTTTTTTTTTTTTAAATAGACTTCTAGCCGTCACATTTAGCCAACATTAGTTTTATTTCTCTCACTTGAATCGGGATATATTCCCACCCATCTCTCAGTTAAAAGACATGTCTAGAGCCGAGCCATTAGTCGTCTTCGAACCACATGCGTAATCAAAACCCCTCTGTGTCATAAATGGTACCGTTGGACATGTAAATAACCATTAAAAACCAAGAACAGAGAGTGCTCAATATCGCATCTTACTGCCCTAACACTGCACACTCTGGAGCACGCCAAACATAATGAGAGTTGAGGCCCTTCTTAGTGCATCCCCACTCTCCCTGTTATCCCACCTTCTGTCTCCCTCTCCCCCGTCTCTCTCCACAATGCTCTCAGTCAGGGGGCGCACGAACACCTCACCTGATGAGCCACGCGGGACATCCAATTTCCAGCAGAACACTGCATACTTCCCGTCTCCTCCCCGACCCCATCTGATACAAAACACCTCACAAACAAGCAGCACAGCTCTGGGACTCCCACTATTCCACGGGTTGCCCTGCCTAGGGACTTGTCTTCATGTCAATTAGCTCAGAGCGCTCCGCTCCCCCTCACCCAGGGGTAGGCCTACCTGGGAAGAAAGAGGGGGAGAGAGGGAGCACTGGAAGGGAGGAGGAGGAGGGAACTTCAGCTCTGGAGTACAAATGTGGGAAACAGAGGATGGAGAGAGAGAGAGAGAGAGAGAGAGAGAGAGAGAGAGAGAGAGAGAGAGAGAGAGAGAGAGATGAAGGAAGACATGAAACAAAGAGCACTACCACACTACAGGCAGTCTTGGAGAGAGAGAGAGAGAGAGAGAGAGAGGGAGAGAGAGAGAGAGAGAGAAGGGGGGGGGTAAGGATATTGGTGTAATGAAGCAGGAAAGCCTGCAGTGGAAATTGTGCTGTAAATCAAATCCGATACTCCATTTTGTCTGCTAAATGCAGATAAACAAACCGCTGCTGAGACGTTTTACAGTGTGGATGATGAACAACTTACACAGGTGCAAACACACGCACACACGGACACACACATGGTTCCACACCCCTGAGAGCACCACTCCTTGTGGTCTCTATGGTTGTGTGTGTGTGTGTGTGTGTGTGTGTTGCAATGTGTACACAGCTACAGGCAGAGGTGTAAAGCGCCACTGCTGATAACTGTTAACAAGCAGCTCACACACACCATGACACTAGGGTCCTATTACGGCAAACAGAGCTGTGTCTGCACACACACACACACACATGCACACAGTAACACGGCACCTGCTGTTGCCTCTCCATCTCTATTTCTCCCAGTTGGAGGGAGTGGGAGTACCAACCAATGCGAAACTAAAGTGAGTCACAAACAGAAAACGGGCTACACTGGCATCAAACGAGTCAGGAAGCAAAAACAAGCTACAAACCCTCAACACAAAAGCAGGTGCCTATGGGGATGTAGAGTCCCAGTTCTACACGGACAACCTTGGATTCGCCAAGCCAATAAGCAGCCACAGGGTCATTCACCAGTCAGCTAGACTCTTCGAGGTCATGTAGTGTAACTCTCTAGCTGAGGATGAAAAAAAAACAAGGACGAGGATATTGAACGTCAAATGCAACTGAGATGGGTAGATGGGTTCAAGATGGGTTCAGAGTTCATAAAGCCATGAAGTCACGGCACACTTTGCTGTTGTGTTCTGTTGAAACGATAGTTTGGGTTTTGAAGAGACAGAAAAATGGTATCCACGAGTTCATCTGACACTAAGGAAGTAGATAAATGGCTTCACTGACAAAATCCCATACAGTAAAAATACAAGTCAAGACATAATTAAATGAATAAGCCTACATTGTTTAATTAATGAGACACTTTGAGAGTAAGTGAAATCACACATTTATTTGTGTATACCTTTTAGCTACTGCAACAGAGATTTCAGTGTACCAGAAAGCCAACCTAAACCTGGACCCTGCCCGCACACACGCACGTTCATCAGCTGTGTCCAACCACGGTTCTCATCCTCCGCCAGCAAGATGGTCTCAGTGGGGAAGAGTCTATTTCCAGCCCAGGAGAGGTGGAAGTGTGCATGGGGTTGGTGGAGACTTTCTAAAGGGTAATTACTAACGTTAGAGCAAGGTGAGGCACAGTTCAGGTAGATTGGCTGGCTTCCTCCTGGAACTAAAGTGGAGTAATTACCCAGATACAAACACAGCTTTCTGAGTACACAGAAAAAACTGATCAAGTTTTTATTTTCACTAAACAGAAACCCTTCTGAACAATTCATCCCGTGCCCAGTGATTTACTCTGCTAGGTGGTAGAAAGAGGGTAAACACTGTTTTGCTTCAGACAGACCAGAAACTAGCCCCGCTTTAGTCTTTAAACGGTCACACACTACCCAGAGGGAACGGAGTGATTCCCACGCTAACAGCTTGAACACAAGGACACTGCGTGTCTCCAAAACCCAGAAAGAGACAGGGCTCGCATGTTACTGGAAATACACGGCCCTCCGCACTCCCCCCCAAAAGACTGCATGCTAAATATAAGAGGTCGGGTGAAAGAGAAAGAGCCCTGTAGTTGAACTGAGAGCTAGATACAGTTTACATGTTTTTTTATGAAAAAAAGAGAACAAGAATGAAGAACAGAGAGAGAGAGGGAGAGAGAGGGAGAGAGAGAGAGAGAGAGAGAGAGAGGGAGAGAGAGAGAGAGAGAGAGAGAGAGAGAGAGAGAGGGAGATGAGGGGAGAGACAGGAGGAAAGATGTGAAAGTGAGAGGAGAGAATGTGTGTGTAAAGAGAGCGAAGACTGACAGGTTTAGGAAGTGTGTTTGGCACACCATGTGTGAGACTGGGGCGCCTGAGGTTCATGCATAATTTATCCTGGGTTTTGAGGATAAGCGTAAAGATGTTCCACGTTCAGGATGACAAGTGCACATGACAATTTAGAAAGGCAGTGACCTCAATCAAAAGACAGGGTCAAAGCACGGACCCAGCTACAGACGGAGAGCAGACCTGTTAGTTTATTAGTACTACCCCGTCAATTTCCTCAGCCTGGTCTCTCTCTCTACAGCAAGAGGGAGAAGAGAGGATAAACTAAAGGAACAAGAAAAAAATTCACAGCCAATTTGCCATGTAGCTCAGGCAAAGCTGACTCCGAAGCCCACAGAAAATAAGCTCAATCCATCAAGGCCCTGTATCAACTGAGAGGCTGGCGGGTTAATCGAATGCAGTAAATAAAAATATGTTTGCGATTCACCCGGTAATAACGGAGCAAGGTGGCAAAGACGTGATTTTCACAGCAGCTCTTCCTGTCTTCCTAAGTTCAAATGACTCAGTCACTGTTTGGGTATAGGAGGGGTGAACTAGAGTTAAACTTGGGAAACGTTTATTTCAGAGCACAAGAGTATGTGGCTTGTTAGTGAGAGAGTAAGTCCCAACTCCTTTCCCAACTTTTCCTGTCAAGACAGATTCGCTCCACCTTGGGGATTTCATCCTTCATCCTCCTCTCCGTTAAGCATTGGCCCATATGGGCTTACAAGACAGCTCTGACATATTCAAATCAACCATATGGGAGAGAGGAAATAAACCACACAGAGTGAATATTCAGAGAGGGAGCAAAGTCATCACAAACACATACCATAAAGCACTGATGAACTGCCATTTGAGGCAAAGGCGGGTCTAATATCCCTTTCAAAGGATGTGTAACATGTATCAGTGGGGAAATAGTTTGTTAGAATGTAATCAAACCTGCACCACAAAAAACACACTGCTGGGGGAAAAATCCCATTGTTCCTGCATTCACAGTATTAATAAGTAGGCTTCATCAGTCAATTAATAAACTGAGTGAGACAAAATAAACTTTGTTTTTGATTTGAAATTAATGGGATCAATTTCCAGGAAGACTTCATGTAAAATGTGTACCTAAAGACTTGATACATCTGATACATTTGATACTAGGATTGGGCGGTATCCAGATTTCCATATTGTCATACCATACTTACGTATCTCATCCCGGGATTTACGGTATTACCGGCATAGCACACAAGGGGCTGCTAAAAATGCAAGAAAAGCCCATTGGACCGAAAACAAACATAAACTAATTGCAAAGACAGGCAAATCCAGCTCATAAAGATATACAAGCATAGCTAGTAGCTACTGAATGTACATTTCACTGAGTGTGGACATTTACAAGTGAAAGTGAACAAGAGAAATTGTGCAAATGAACAAAATTGTGATGCATGCTTTTCTGAAGGAAGAAGAGCACGTGAACACGAGGGAGGAGAAGAGGAGAAAAAATGGCATCTATACAGATAACTCATCCAGAGCTCCTTGACTTCTGGCAGAAAGCCATTATAAGATATCTGATGGCAAACATTTAGCAGTGAATTGCATACAAGTGTAACTTCATCAGCTCATGTGTGCCACACAACTGATAGATATAAAACGCTATGAACTCACCAGCTCCCTCCGTCTCCCGTTGTGCTATTTACACAGAAACACGTGTCTGGCTCAACTGTTCTGGGGAACTACGGTAAGCTTCATAATGTAAAATAATGTGTCAGGTGAAATGAAGAACGGAATCAGCTTTATCTCTTAAGATATTGCTCAAGTTGACTGCAGGTATTAACTTAAAAAGTAGCTACAAATATTCCAATTAATAAAAAAATAAAATAATAGTTTTGACGGTATTGAAAAACCATCCCGTGGCTTTTTCCAAATACCCTGGTATACAGTATATACGGTACACTGCCCAAGCATATTTGATACATCTGATCCTGGTAAAGTTTTAAATAAATGATGTCTTTAACATTGTTGTGCTGTACGTGCCTAGTGCTTTCATATTGAATTGTAGAAGAAAATAGACTTTGCATGTCTCTAACAAAAATCTCCACATACAAATCAAAGAATACACAAACAATACCCTCTTCACATTTTCAGATATACTATATATCCTAATAAGCGGGATTCAAATCTTAGAAGATTCTTACAATTCATTCCTACAGAGCTGAACACCGAGTGAGGAGACCTCTATGCCATTGCTATTGTTATTTTATTTTTTTGTTGTTGATTATTGCTGTTACTGATTGTCCTGTTGACAATATTGATTATTATTATTTGAATTATGTTAATATTGTAAATGTATCACTTCATCTCCGAAGTACGCTTTGGCAATATGTACATTGTTGCGTCATGCCAATAAAGCAAATTGAATTGAATAGAGGAGGCCTCAGCGCATCAACATTGCAACTGCTCCGTCACTCTCAGATCAACAGTCATCACCTTGAGGAGGGGGGATTGTAACTAAACACAGGAAAACAGGAAGAATATGACAAGCATTAGATGTGCAACACCTTGCCCCGGGCACGGGCCTTCATGTATTACATGGAGAGAGAGAGAACAGAACAGAAGAGAACAGCAGACCGCAGCAGCAGAAGCAGTGCGGGTGCATGGGGGTGACTGAGTGATAGTTATCAGATCAACACAGCTTGTGTTTCTTTTGCTCCTTTCTCCGCTTAACTGAGACACGTCCGGGGACATCTGACATAGCCACATCCGCCTCAGATGTGTCCTTGTGGTGCTGGGTCATTACAACACTCGCACTCGCACACACACACACACACACACACACACACACACACACACACACACACACACACACACATAAACGGTAACATGTAAAGTGTTGGTCCCATGTTTCATGGGACCACGTGCTTAATACATCAAGTTTAGACCTTTCAGTGAAATGCTTACTTACAAGCACTTAACCAACAACACAAAAAATGTAAGAGACGAGAATAACCTACACAAAAAGTAAGAGACAAGAATAACAAATAATTAAAGAGCAGCAGTAAATAACAATAGCGGGGCGACAGTGGCAAGAAAAAGTATGTGAAACCTTTGGAATTACCTGGATTCCTACATAAATTGGTCATAAAATTTGATCTGATCTTCATCTAACAGACAAAGACAGTCTGATTAAACAAATAACACACAAATTACTGTATTTTTATTGTCTATACTGAATGCAAAATGTAAACATTCACAGTGTAGGTTGGAAAAAGTATGTGAACCCCTAGGCTAATGACTTCTCCAAAAGCCAATTGGACTCTGGAGATTTTGGTTATAGCTGCCCTGCCCTATAACAGTCACAATATTTGAGTTTGCTATTCACAAGAAGCATTGCCTGATGTGAACCATGCCTCAAACAAAAGAGATCTCAGAAGACATAAGAATAAGAATTGTTGACTTGTATAAAGCTACAAAGGATTGCAAACGTATCTCTAAAAGCCTTGATGTTCATCAGTCCACGGTAGGATAAATTGTATATAAATTAAGGAAGTCCAGCACTGTTGTTACTCACCCTAGGATTGGCCGTCCTTCAAAGATGACTGCAAGAGCACAGCGCATAATGCTCAATGAGGTTCATTAAGAAGAATTATAGAGTGTCAGCTAAAGACACGGAAATATCTGGTACATTCTAACCTCTCTGTTGACGAGTCTATGATACATAAAACACTAAACAAGAATGGTGTTTGTGGGAGGACACCACAGTAGAAGCCACTGCTGTCCAGAAAAACCCATTGCTGCACGTCTGAAGTTCGCAAAAGAGCACCTGGATGTTATACAGGATCATGGTTTGGGCTGCTTTGCTACCTCAGGGCCTGGACAGCTTGCTATCATCGACGGAAAAATGAATTCCAAGTTAATCAAGACATTTTGCAGAAGAATGTAAGGCTATCCGTCCGCCAATTGAAGCTCAACAGAAGTTGGGTGAGGCAACAGGACAACGACCCAAAACACAAAAGTAAATCAACAACAGAATGGCTTCAACAGAAGAAAATAAGTATTCTGGAGTGGCCCAGTCAATGTCGTGACCTCAACCTGATTGCGATGCTGTGGCACGACCTCAAGAGAGCAGTTCACACCAGATATCCAAAGAATATTGCTGAACTGAAACAGTTTTGTAAAGAGAAATGGTCCAAAATTCCTTCTGACCGTTGTGCAGGTCTGATCAGCATCTGCAGAAAATGTTTAGCTGAGGTTATTGCCAGTTATTAAATTCAATGGTTCACATACATACATACTTTATCCACTCGGCACTGTGAATGTTTACGCAGTATGTTCAATAAAGACATGAAAACATATACTTGTTTGTGTGCTATTCGTTTAAGAAGACTGTGTCTACTGTTGTGACTTAGATGAAGATCAGATCAAATTTGGTGGCCAATTTATGCAGAAATCCAGGTAATTCCAATGGGTTCACATACTTTTTCTTGCCACTGTATAAACAGGGGGTACCGGTACAGAGTCAATGTGCGGGGGCACCGGTGTCGAGGAAATTGATGTACATGTAGGTAGAGTTATTAAAGTGGGGGCAATTTCAAATAGTCTCAGTAGCCATTTGATTAGCTGTTCAGACTTATGGCTCCTGAAGATCCTGGATGGCAGGAAGCTTGGCCCCAGTGATGTACTTGGTCACACGTTCTACCCTCTGTAATTCCTTGCGGTCGGAGGTTGAGCAGTTGCCATACCAGAAACCCGTCAGGATGTTCTCGATGGTGCAACTGTAAAACCTTTTGAGGATCTGAGGACCCATGACAAATCTTTTGAGTCTCCTGAGGGGGAATAGGTTTTTTTTGTGCCCTCTCAACGACTGTCTTGGTGTGCTTCGACTGTGTTAGTTTTTGGTGATGTGGACACCAAGGAACTTGAAGTTCTCAACCTACTTCACTACAGCCCCATCGATGAGAATGGGAGTGTGCTCGGTCCTCCTTTTCCTGACGTCCACAATCATCTCCAGTGTCTTGATCACATTGAGGGTGAGGCTGTTGTCCTTGCACCAAACGGTCAGTCTGACCCTATAGGCTGTGTCTTACCAGAAGCTGCTGTTCTATCCTTCCGATTGAGTGTATAACCCGCCAGCTTTATGTTCTTAATTTTGTCGTTCAGCCACGAATTGTGAAAAATAAAATATTACAGTTTTTAAATGTCCCATTGGTAGGATATACATGCTTTCAGTTTGTCACATTTACTTTCCTATGATTGAATGTTAGCTAGCAGGATGGAAAGCAAGGGCAGATTAGCCACTCGTCGCCTGATCCTCACAAGGTACCCTGATCTTTTTCTGAAACATCTCCATTTCCTTCTCCAGCGAATGACGGGCCTGGTCGGGTGTCTGTAGTATATCCCTCCTGTCCGACTCACTGAAGAAAAACTCTTTGACCAATTTGAGGTGAGTAATCGCAGTTCTAATGTCCAGCTCTTTTCAGTCATAAGAGACAGTAGCAGCAACATTATGTACAAAACAAGTTACAAACAACGTGAAAATGTAACAAAATAGCATGGTTGATTAAGAGCCAATAAGACGGCAGCCCTCCCCTCCGTCGCCATAATTTATCAAAAGTATGGGTTATCCTCACACATACTTTTTTAAAGAAGTTATCTGTGACCAACAGATGTCCCAGTCACGTGAAATACGTAGACTAGGGTCTAATTCATTAATTTAAATGGACTGATTTCGATATATGAACTGTAACTCTGTAAAATCTTTGAAATTGTTGCATATTGCGTTTATATATTTGTTCAGTATAGTCCCAGCAGCTTACTTCAGACGCAAGCATACAAGTCAAATATAAAACCTAAGCGTTAGGAAGCTTTCAAAGGCAGAATATTTGTTTGTAGTGTTAGAAAATGTGCTCCTTTTCCTATTTGTTCAAATGGATGGCCTCTGAGGTTTTTTGTGGAGGAGTTTTTTCTATCTATCTGCCAAAAAGTGCAGCTAACTCAACACAGGAGTATGGATTCATTTAAATGTTTAGAAGCAAGATAGCACACCACTCATGCAAACCCACCAACATCTCTTCCAAACTTCCTTTCCTACCCTATTTTCTCAATCCTCCTCTCCTCTCCTCTACCTGCCTTTCCAATAATGCGTGTGGTGTGCTAGCCTGAGGATGAGAGCGTTTACAGATAGCCGGTCAGAAAGCAGCAATGAGGCCAATCTTAATGCAACTTGATTTCCATAATGGCTGTGGCTATTGATTATGGTTTCAGAGTCTTCTTAAACACTTGTACTTATTTTACGATGTCAATATGTATTTGTTGTCAATGTTTTGGCGTCAAACTGGTGGCAGAGGTAATTGAAAATAATACCATTGTTGATTAGATGCTTTTTTATTAATTAGGCTATTTTATTTTGAACCATATGGTCTATCTACTAGACACATGGACATTATGGATACAGATATATATATTTATATATATATAAATATATATAATTTTTTAAATACTACATGCAATACCAGTCAAAAGTTTGAACACATCAACTAATATTTTCTACATTGTAGAATAATAGTGAAGACATCAACACTATGAAATAACACATATGGAATGATGTAGTAACCAAAGAAGTGTCAAACAAATTAAAATCTATTTTAGATTTGAGATTCTTCAAAGTAGCCACCCTTTTCCTTGATTACAGCTTTGCACACTCTTGGCATTCTCTCAACCAGCTTCATGAGGAATGCTTTTCCAACAGTCTTGAAGGAGTTCACACATATGCTGAGCACTTGTAGGCTGCTTTTCCTTCACTCTGCGGACTAACTCATCCCACTAAACCATCTCAGTTGGGTTGAGGTCGGGTGATTGTGGAGGCCAGGTCATCTGATGCAGCACTCCATCACTCTCCTTCTTGGTCAAATAGCCCTTACACAACCTGGAGGTGTGTTTTGGGTTATTGTCCTGTTGAAAAAACAAACGATAATCCCACTAAGCGCAAACCAGATGGGACGGTGAATTGCTGCAGAATGCTGTGGTAGCGATGCTGGTTAAGTGTGCCTTGAATTCTAACTAAATTACCGACAGGGTCACCAGCAAAGCACCCCCACGCCATCACACCTACTCCTCCATGCTTCATGGTGTGAACCACACATACGGAGATCATCCGTTCAGCTACTCTGCATCTCACAAAGACACAGGTTGGCACAAAAAATCTCAAAGGACAGATTTCCACCGGTCTAATGTCCATTGCTTGTGTTTCTTGGCCCAAGTAAGTCTCTTCTTATTATCGGTGTCCTTTAGTAGTGGTTTCTTTGCAGCAATTCGACCATGAAGGCCTGATTCACGCAGTCTCCTCTGAACAGTTGATGTTGAGATGTGTCTGTTACTTGAACTCCGTGAAGCATTTATTTGGGCTGCAATTTCTGAGGCTGGTAACTCTAATGAACTCATCCTCTGCAGCAGTGGTAACTCTGGGTCTTCCTTTCCTGTGGCGGTCCTTATCAGAGGCAGTTTCATCATAGCGCTTGATGTATTTTGCGACTGCTCTTTCAAAGTTCTTGAAATGTTCCGTATTGACTGACCTTCATGTCTTAACCCTAAGATGCATAGTAAACATGTCGCCCCAAGAATGCATATTTTATTTATATGGGTATAAAATATTATCCATTCGGTGGAACTTAATTATTTTTAGTGATGATTTGAACCTTTCAATAGTTATTTTATTGTTTGAAATGTTTTTAGTCGCTCTTCAACAGTTTGATACACATTTCAATGATAACATATCATGAAAATTCATAACAGCTACTAAAAATATTAGCATATTCTTCTTACAATTAATCTTACAATCAAAGTTTCAAATTCAACCTTTTAGTGTAAATGACAAAATAATAATGATTTATTTATTTGAAAATCCAAAGTTCATCATCAATATAAACGACAACACTAACAATTGTGAATTTAGAAAACATGAACACTAAAAGGAACAAGTATGGGTGTGTGTGATGCTAACTTACGCTGTCTTAGACCATGCATTTGTTACAAACCACAAGCATGTGACTGTGCTCTTTGCAGATGGCTTTGTTGCACTGAGAACACCAGCGGCTGACTTTTCCATCCTTTGCGTTTGGGCAAAGCTGGCACCTCTTCCTCTTCTGGCCCTGGCTCCTCTGAGTGTTGGTGGCATGGCTCTCTTTCATCACCCCACATATTTCTATTGCCTCAGTTCTTCTGTGGAGATGGGAGAACCTTCCAGGAGGACAACCATCTCTGCAGCCCTCCAACAATCAGGCCTTTATGGTGGCCAGACGCAAGCCACTCCTCAGTAAAAGGCACATGACAGCCCGCTTGGAATTTGCCAAAAGGCACCTACAGTAAAGGACTCTCAGACCATGAGAAACAAGAGTCTCTGGTCTGATGAAACCAAGATTGAACTCTTTGGATGGAATGACAAGTGTCATCCACTGTGACGCAGTCGCTGGGGATGAACCTTCCTCTGCAGGTCGCTAGGAAAAGGTCCCACACGTACCAGAAGGCTGCCAGGTGGTCTGTTGCCTCTCTGGACACTCTGGTCCTCTTGTCATCCAGCCTCAGGTAGCGACGGATATCCTCATATGTTCAGACCGAAATGGTGGCCTTTTACATTAGATTCTGCAGTGGATCCAAAAATAGCTCCTGTGTGGAGACATCCCACCTTTTCTCCATGCCAATAAAGACCTTTAATTCCTCTTTGTTGACCTCACTCCACTCTGTCCCTTTTGCTGTCACTATTCTCTGTCCTTCTAGATGTGTACACTTTAGGACCTCCTCAATGATGCTGTCACTAATGAACAGCTCCCAGGCAACTTTTGGTGACACAACTGTTGACCCCCGCACATGCCCTGGGCAGCTCCTCAGGATGTTATGGCTTCTGGTCCAGCCTTTAGTTGGGGGGGGGGGGGTACTCCAGTATGACCCCTTTTTACTCAGTCTATTTGAGTGTGTTTTCACTGTGAGGAGTCCTCCCCATCTGTAGAATCATCTAGGACAGCTGGACTATCAGGTGCATCCACAACTCCAACTTGACCCACAGGCACATAGTCTGTGTCATCTGAATTGGATACCTCAGATTCTGAGTCAGAGGCACCAATGGCTTCCTCATCCAGCATCTGTAAAACCATTTTGGTTATATATCTGGCAACTGTCTTCTGTATACCAACCCTACCTTGTCACAACACAACTGATTGGCTCAAACGCATTAAGAAGGAAAGAAATTCCACAAATGTACTTTTAACAAGGTACACCTGTTAATTGAAATGCATTCCAGGTGACTACCTCATGAAGCTGGTTGAGATAATGAGTGTGCACAGCTGTCATCAAGGCAAATAGTGGCTACTTTGAAGAATCTCAAATATAACATTTTTGTGGTCTCTACATAATTCCATATGTGTTATTTCATAGTTTTGCTGTCTTCACTATTGTAAAAAAAAAAAAGGAAAATAGTAAAAATATAGAAAAACCCTTGAATGAGTACGTGTGTCCAATCTTTGGTCTGGTACTGTATGAATAATCATTTAAAAAAGTTATTCAAGTATAAATTACCAAAGTTACAATAGATTGCCATAGATTTTCTGTTAATAACCAAAATATTGTATATTACTGTATATGAAAAAAAATACTGTAAAATACTGTATATGAACCCTGTCCATTTAGCCTGCTTCCTCTCAGCACATTATCCTCTTGCCATTGGCTAAACGCGACAGGTCCTTCATGAATAAACACACAATGGACATGAATATTGAACAATAAAATCCATTTAGTCTGAAAACCACCCAAACAGTGAAAAAATTGACTGATACCGAATCACTGCAAACACTGACATGGCGACAGCTATTTGAGTAAGACCAGGGGTGTGAAACTCATTTTGACCCGGGGGCTGCATTCGGTCTTCAAAGAGGTCCGGAGGGCCACGCTGAGGGGGGGCTCTGATATGTGGTGTAAATTGCCATTGCGGGCTAACACTCTACTCCACACTACCGCCGGAGAGGAGGAAGCAGGAGGATGAGGTCATTGTAGTGTGAGAAGGACGAAGGGTGAGGGTACCATGGGAGCAGGAAGAGGCTACACGCCAAATGGAGGAAGGAAGGGAAGTGCAAACTCTCAAACACTTGAGTGGGTTGTCATGGCGAGGGGTGGCACAGTGGCAAAAGGCGAAACCACAAACAGGATTCAGAGAAGTGGACAATCATACCAGGGGGGGATCAGAGGGGACAGGGGGCGGACGGAGGTGTCACATCTATGAAATATAAGAAATATACAGTACATCGTATAAATGTCATCTCTCAATGTCTGTTTCCTCCTAAATCCTCTGCCCCTGTCCCTCTGTTAAGAGATTCATGTAGCGTAGTCAGTCAGAATGGGGACAAAGTGGAACACCTTGAAAAGGCTTGTCCTGTTCTGAAGATGTCATGGTCAGAGATACGCATCTGGGCTGGCAGTGAACAACAGCTTTCACTCTGTCAGGGTGTGTGTGTGTGAAGATGCAGTAAAGGCGGAGTGGGAGGTGGGTGTCAGGGTCTGAGGTGAGGACAAAGGGGACAGAGAAGATTAAAACCACAGCACGTCTCTTTACTGCTGCGCTGCTCGTCCTCTGTACGACTATAAAACCCAGAGAGAAGCACACTGCACAACACTACCATTTACAACAGACACAACAATGCCCTGTCTTATTCCACCCCCATCCTCCTCCCCTCTTCCCAGCTAGTCTCATTCCAATTCCCCAATGCCACTCTAGTCCCCTCTCTCCTCACCCCCTCACTGTCATCATTCCACTCCCACTACCCACTTCCTACCCTACCCCTCTCCAGTCCAGCATGACATTACTGGGTTTGGGCCCTGGGTCTGACTTTAGATGTGCGAGGCCAGAGAGAGAGAGAGAGAGAGCGAGGACTCCAGCACTCTCTGGGGCTCTGTAGCAGGATGAGTAACACTGGCTTCCCACCAGGAGTACATTTACTTATTAGAGCCTGTGCAGATACATAACTGTAGATCTGCTGTGTTTTGACAGTCCCACTGATGATTTAACTTCTCAGCTGAAGGGTGGCAAACCTTTGACTGCAGGAATAAATACAACTACATCCCATGATTTAACACGTATTTTTCTGCACTACACGTTTATGCAAGATTTATTCCATTTCCCTACGCACACACATACACACACTTTATATCAGCCCACCCAGAAATTTGATCCGCAGGCATGGGCATATTTCATCAAATCCATGTTTCAGGGAATGGTAAGAAGGTAAGTGTATGTGGGAGTGTTATGGTGAGCCACACATTTTATTTTTCATCTTTATTTTAACCAGGTAGGCCAGTTGAGAACAAGTTCTCATTTACAACTGCGACCTGGCACTGCCTCTGCCTCTCTCTGGGAGAACACTGTATACAACGCCTTCAGGGCACGGCTTGTCTACTGCACTGTTTGTCGTCAATGGTGTACACACATCCATAGGTAATTTCTCATCAGTGGCCTACTGATGCTCTTCCATGCCGTCCCTAGGAGGGGTGCAATCACTTGAGTGGGTTGAGTCACTGATGTGATCTTCCTGTCCAGGTTGGCGCCCCCCTCGGATTTGTGCGGTGGGGGAGATTTTCGTGGGCTATACTCGGCCTTGTCTCAGGGTAGTAAGTTGGTGATGAAGATATCCCTCTAGTGGTGTGGAGGCTGTGCTTGGAAAAGTGGGTGGGGTTCTACAGTATTTACAGCCTCCAGCCTCCAGTATTTATGCTGTAATAGTTTGTGTCGGGGGGATAGGATCAGTCTGTTATATCTGGAGTATTTCTCCTGTCTTATCTGGTGTCCTGTGTGAATTTAAGTATGCTCTCTCTAATTTTCTCTCTTTCTCTCTTTCTTTCTTTTCTCTCTTCTCTCGGAGGACCTGAGCCCTAGGACCATGCCCCAGAACTACCTGGCCTGATGACTCCTTGCTGTCCCCAGTCCACCCGGCACAGCCAGAAGAGGACTGGCCACCCCTCAGAGCCTGGTTCCTCTCTAGGTTTCTTCCCAGGTTCCTGCCTTTCTAGGGAGTTTTTCCTAGCCACCGTGCTTCTAAATCTGCATTGTTTGCTGTTTGGGGTTTTAGGCTGGGTTTCTGTATAGCACTTTGTGACATTGGCTGATGTAAAAAGGGCTTTATAAATACATTTGATTGATTGATTGATTGGTGTACACACATCCATAGGTAATTTGAAGGAGTTAGGTAATCTTCTAACTGACACCTTCTGAATAAACACCTTCTCAGACAAACACACCTCCTCATAAATGCATACCTCCTAAGGCATCACCACAGGATAACCCACAACTATCCTACATCACCACAGGAGCTTTATCACACACACCACACCTCATGAACACCTTCACAAGACAAACAGACACTACATCTCACTAACATACATCTCCTAAGACCTCATCACATGGTGCATGCACACCATCTCTGAGACAGAAATACAGTGTCTCCTCTTGTCCTTGCCCTCCTGCTCCTTAGGTACATTTATAAAGACACCTCCTGCTATTCTTCTTGCTAAGTGATACAATCTTCGCTCACGTCTCCTTGAAATGAAGGCCGCTTCTCGGAAGGAATCTAATTTCCTCTCTCTACTGTAAGTCTCTCTGCCCTCTGAGAGCGAGCGAGAGAGTGAGAGAGAGAGAACGCAAGAGAGAGGGGGGGGGGGGAGAGAGAGAAAGAGATATAGCAATAGGGAGAAAGAGGGAGAGAGAGGGAAAGGGAAAGATAGATAAAAAGAGAGATCCCGTAGTCCCAATATTTCACCAATAGTCATGATTAAGTAGTTCTTAATATGTTAGTTAGTAGCCTACACACTTTCATTAAATGGCATTTCAAATGGTGAAATGGTACACCGATGATGAGTCCTGTGGATGTTATATTGTAAGCGAAAAGGTAAGCAAATAAATAAAATACCATATTAGTCTGAACTGCAAACATGCCAACCTAACAGAAAAACATTATTGGATACCACCTAAATCCATTAAGACCTGCAGAAACCTGAAGACAAGTTAATTTACTCTAGATAAAAAAACATCTGCAAAATGAAGCAGCACATACACAAAACACACACCCAATTCTCCTTCCTCTGACACTGACATGTTACGGGTAAGATATTCACTATTGCCGAGCAGCAAGCAGCACTCAATAGATGACTGGATGTTTATTGGAATGGTTGTTATGGAGATGTCATGGAGGTCAGATCATGGGCCCACAGCTGTCAATACTCTTAACCAGGAGCTCTGCTGCTGAGAATGTCACCTTGAAATGGACCCAAGGAATGACGCACACACACACGTCTCATCTTTTTTTCTCACTTCTCTCACAGTGGGCCTTCTCTACATGACTGAGCAGGTTTTGTTTGAAATGCAGATCTAGGCCAGACAGAGGCTGTATGGATGTAGCTACAGATTGGTGTTTTGACCACCTCTTCCACCATTCCCTAAAATCCCCAAATGATCTCCAGCCCATTAGAGGTTTTGGGAGGGCACCAACGACCCAGAATCTTTACAGCGCTTATCACACAAGAGGGGCCGGGCATTCAGGGAATAGAATACTACTACTAATACTGTAAACAGATGTTCTCTTTATCCTATGGGTTGTCATCGTACTGAATCAAACAACACCCATAGTAGAATACAGAGCACAGGACAATAGACAGACTATTATCACACACATACTCACAATCACTCGGACACACACACACACACACACACACACACACACACACACCCAGACCCCTTGTTGAGCTCTAATCAGGGCAGAAAGTGAGCAGAGAGCCAACTTGTGCCATCACCACGGCGACGGGTGTTGGCCTTGGGGTTTAGGCCTCAAAAATCTCCACAAGATGTGCACAAGAAAAGAGAGTGTGATAGAGAGATGGGTACTGTGTTTTATTCTCTGAATGAACTTCCTGAATTAATTTCTCTGCATGGGGTGTTTTTTCTCAAATACTCAACACATGCCATTGTCCAGGTCAACTTCCACAACTTCCATTTTTCTCCATCATCAATGTCCATGCGTTTAAGCAGCTTAGGTTAAATACACTTCATAAGGGCACAGCTGCAGCCTCCCCACAGGGTATTTGGGTCGAGGGCTGGTTTTCTGAGATGAATGCAAAGCCGCCAAGCTAGCGCTCACATTCCACCTCTTCCTGATGGGGCCTGGATGGCGCTGCAATGGATACCTGCCGTTTTTGTGAGTTTTCTGTTGTTGTTGCATTCAATGTTTCTACAAACGTCCCTGATGAACAATAGTAATGTAGCTTCTGGACATCAGAACAGCGATCACTAACCTCGATTTGGATGAAGATTTCTACTTCAAAGAGTCGGTGGCGCAGGACATAGTGCTAACCCTGCACCAGACCCTGATCCCAGAGGAAGTAGTGTCACTAGCCTACCCACAATACCCCCATTATGTCATAGTGGAATTATGTTTTTAGACATTTCTGCAAATTAATTCAAATGAAAAGCTGTAATGTCTGAGTCAATAACTATTAAACCCCTTGGTTGCAAGCCTAAATAGGTTTTGAGTAAAAATGTGCTTAACAACTCACATAATAAGTTGCATGGACTCACTCTATGTGCAATAATAGTGTTTAACATTATTTTGAATGACTACCTTATCTCTGTACCCCACACATACAGATATATGTAAGGTCCCTCAATCGAGCAGTGAATTCCAAACACAGATTCAACCACAATGACCAAGGGGTTTTTCCAATGACTCGCAAAGAAGGGCACCTACAGTATTGGTAGATTGGTGAAAATTAAAAGAACAGACATTGAATATCCCTTTTAATGGTGTATCTATACACCCAGTCACCACAAAGATACAGGCGTCCTTCCTAACTCAGTTGCCAGAGAGGAAGGAAACCCCTCAGGGATTTCAATGGTGACTTTAAAACAGTTACAGAGTTGTACGGCTATGACAGGAGAAATCTGAGGATGGATCAACAACATTGTAGCTACTCCACAATACTAACATAAATGACAGAGTGAAAAGAAGGAAGCCTGTACAGAATAGCAATATTGCAAAATATGCATCCTGTTTGGGTGTGAATACATATGTAAATGAGATATTTCTGCAAAGTAAATTAGCAAAAATGTTGAAAAACATGTTTTCACTTTGTCATAATGGTGAATTGTGTGCAGATGGGTGAAAAAAAAAATCGATTTTGATTTCAGGCTGTAAAACAACAAAATGTGGAATAAATCAAGGGGTATGAATACTTTCTAAAAGCACTGTAAATTACTATCGCCTCGTAGAACTCACATCTGTTGCCATGAAATGCTTTGAAAGGCTGGTCATGGCTAACATCAACACCTTCATCCCAGACACCCTGGACCCACATACCGCCCCAACAGATCCACAGATGACGCACTCCGCATGGCCTTCTCCCACCTGGACAGGAGGAACACCTACATTTGAAGTCGAAGTTTACATACACCTTAGCCAAATACATTTAAACTCCGTTTTTCACAATTCCTGACATTTAATCTGAGCAAAAATTCCCTGTCTTAGGTCAGTTAGGATCACCACTTTATTTTAAGAATGTGAAATATCAGAATAAGAGAGAATGATTCATTTCAGCTTTTATTTCTTTCATCACATTCCCAGTGGGTCAGAAGTTTACATACACTCAATTAGTATTTGGTAGCATTGTTTTTAAATTGTTTAACTTCGGTCAAACGTTTCGGGTAGCCTTCCACAAGCTTCCCACAATAAGTTGGGTGAATTTTGGCCCATTCCTCCTGACAGCGCTGGTGTAACTGAGTCAGGTTTGTAGGCCAACAAATGTTCTATTGGATTGAGGTCAGGGCTTTGTGATGGCCACTCCATTACCTTGACATTGTTGTCCTTGAGCCATTTTGCCACAACTTTGGAAGTATGCCTGAGGTCATTGTTCATTTGGAAGACCCACTTGTGACCGAGCTTTAACTTCCTGATTGATGTCTTGAGATGTTGCTTCAATATATCCACATCATTTTCCTCCCTTATGATACCATCTATTTTGTGAAGTGCACCCGTCCGTCCTGCAGCAAAGCACCCCCAAAACATGATGCTGCCACCCACGCGCTTCACAGTTGGGATGGTGTTCTTCGGCTTGCAAGCCTCCCCCTTTTTCCCCCAAACATAACGATGGTCATTATGGCCAAACAGTTCCATTTTTGTTTCATCAGACCAGAGGACATTTTTCCAAAATCTACGATCTTTGTCCCCATGTGCAGTTGCAAACCGTAGTCTGGCTTTTTTATGGCGTTTTTTGGAGCAGTGGCATCTTCCTTGCTGAGCGGCCTTTCAGGTTATGTCAATATAGGACTCGTTTTACTGTGGATATAGATACCTTTGTACCTGTTTCCTCCAGCATCTTCACAAGGTCCTTTGCTGTTGTTCTGAGATTGATTTGCACTTTCACACCAAAGTACGTACATCTGTAGGAGACAGAACGCGTCTCCGTCATGAGCGGTGTGACGGCTGCATGGTCGGTCCCATGGTGTTTATACTTGCGTACTATTGTTTGTACAGACAAACCTGGTACCTTCAGGCGTTTGGAAATTGCTCCCAAGGGTGAATCAGGCTTGTGGAGGTCTACAATTTATTTTCTGTCTTGGCTGATTTCTTTTGATTTCCCCATGATTTCAAGCAAAGAGTCACTGAGTTTGAAGGTAGGCCTTGAAATACATCCACAGGTACAGCTCCAATTGACTCAAATTATGTCAATTAGCCTATCAGAAGCTTCTAAAGCCAAGACATAATTTTCTGGAATTTTCCAAGCTGTTTAAAGGTTACAGTCAACTTAGTGTATGTAAACATCTGACCCACTGGAAATGTGATACAGTGAATATAAGTGAAATAATCTGTCTGTAAACAATTGTTGGAAAAAATGACTTGCGTCATGCACAAAGTAGATGTCCTAACTGACTTGCCAAAACTATAGTTTGTTAACAAGAAATGTGTGGAGTGGTTGAAAAATGAGTTTTAATGACTCCAACCAGTGTACACTTCCGACTTCAACTGTATGTGAGAATGCTGTTCATTGACTACAGCTCAGTGTTCGACACCTTTGTGCCCTCCAAGCTCATCACTAAGCTAAGGACCCTGGGACTGAACACCTCCCTCTGTAACTGGGCTTCCTGATGGGCCATCCCCAGGTGGTGAGGGTAGGTAACAACACGTCTGCCACGTTGACCCTCAACACGGGGCCCCTCAGGGGTGCGTGCTTAGTCCTCTTCTGTACTCTCTGTTCACCCACAACTGCGTTGTCCACACACAACTCCAACACCATCATTACGTTTGCTGATGACACAACGGTGGTAAGCCTGATCACTGATGATGATGAGTAAGATACCTGACAGTGTGGTGCCAGGACAACAACCTCTCCCTAAAAGTCGGCAAGACAAAGGAGCTGATCGTGGACTTTTAGGGAGAGGAGGGCTGAGCACGCTCCCATTCATATCGACAGGCCTGTAGTGGAGTGGGTTGCGAGCTTCAAGTTCCTCTTAGTCCACATCATTAAGTACAGTTGAAGTCGGAGGTTTACATACACTTAGGTTGGAGTCATTAAAACTAGTTTTTCAACCACTCCACACATTTCCTGTTAAGTCTGGTTCATCCTTGGGAGCAATTTCCAAATGCTTGAAGGAACCACGTTCATCTGTACAAACAATAGTGTGCAAGTATAAACACCGTGGGACCACGCAGCCGTCATACCGCTCAGGAAGGAGACGCGTTCTGTCTCCTAGAGATAAACGTACTTTGGTGCCCAAAGTGCAAATCAATCAGGAGGCTGATTTGGCATGGTTCCTCAGATCTTCCAAAAATTATACAGCTGCGCCATTGAGAGCATCTTGTCTGACTGCATCAATGCTTGGTATGGCAACTGCTTGGCATCCGACCGCAAGGCTGTACAGAGGGTAGTACATCACTGGGGCTGAGCTCCCTGCCATTCAGGACCTCTATACCAGGAGGTGTCAGGGGAAGGCCCTAAAAATTGTAAAAGATTCCAGCCACCCAAGTCATAGACTGTTCTCTCTGCTACCTCACAGGAAGCGGTACCGATGCACCATGTCTGAAACCAACAGGACTCTGAACAGCTTCTACCCCCAAGCTATAAGAATGCTACTGTAAAGAGTTAGTTAAATAGTTAACCAGATAGCTACCCGGATATTTGCATTGACCCTTTTTGCACAAACTTATTTTTACTCATCCCATGAACAGCTTCTTCTGTTTACTATCTATCCTGTTTCCTGTTGTTCACTTTATTCCTAGTTATATGTACATATCTACCTAAATGATCTCGTACCCCTGCACATCGACTGGTACAGGTACCCTGTGTATATAGCCAAGTTATCATTACTCATTGTGTATTTATTATTACTTTCATATGAACTGTTATTACTTTCCTATTATTTCTCTATTATCTTTCTCTCTGCATTGTTGGGTAAGGGCCTGTAAGTTATAATTCCACTGTTAGTCTACGCCTGTTGTTTACGAAGCACTTGACAAATAAAATTACGTTTGATTTGGAGCTCCCTGAGCATCACCCAACAACAGACAACACCACAAGTCACACACACAGATTACTGCCCAGGAGGCACTCATTAAATTGGTAGTGCTAGCACGCATAATAACACCTTCAGGTTTGCTTAGCTGTATACAAGTTAGGTCGTGAAGACTTCACTAGTCAGACACAAAAAAAGGAAGTCTTCACAGGGAGGGGTATGGTGTGAGAAGCAGGGTCTTCCGGAAACACTGCTGAGATCTTGACGGTAAACTGTCCCCTCAGCCTTATGTCTGATTTCCTCAGATCAAGGTCAGATAAGGCTGCCAACTGCTGACCTCGTTACCTCCTCAGGAACTCACCATGACCTCAGTCACAGTTGACTCAATGTCCTCCTGATCCCAGTCTCACTGACCAGAGTAGCAGGGCAGCATAGATTTGGAAAGCAGAATTTCACATCCAGAGGATTTCAATGGCATGCGGTTGTGTAGATCAAGATTGCACACCTTGTACCAACCATAGATTGATTCCCTCTCCTTATTCAACAGAATGGACAGATAACATATCATCATATCATTACAGTAAGCTTTCTGATTGCTTATTGCTATTGTATTTTTTGTATTTATATTATTTTATTTAACCTTTATTTAACTAGGCAAGTCAGTTAAGAACAAATTATTATTTACAATGATGGCCTACCAAAAGGCAAAGGGCCAGGGATTTAAATAAATACATTTAACATAAATGTAGGACAAAACACACATCACGACAAGAGAGACACAGCACTACATAAAGAGAGACCTAAAACAACAACAACATAACAAGGCTGTAACACATGACAACATGGTAGCATGGTAGCAACACAACATGACAACAACATGGTAGCAACACAACATTGCAGCAGCAAAAAAACATGGTACAAACATTATTGGGCACAGACAACAGCACAAAGGTCAAGCAGGTAGAGACAACAACACATCATACAAAGCAGCCACAACTGGGTTAGTTGGTAAAAGTGTCCATGATTGAGTCTTTGAAACATCAGATTGAGAGTTTGGGTGTTTGAGTGTTTGTTGCAGCTCGTTCCAGTCGCTAGCTGCAGCGAACTGAAAAGAGGAGCGACCCAGGGATGTGTGTGCTTTGGGGACCTTTAACAGAATATGACTGGCAGAACGGGTGTTGTATGTGGAGGATGAGGGCTGCGTGAGGCCTAAGAGGGTTTTATAAATATGCATCAACCAGTGGGTCTTGCGATGGGTATACAGAGATGACCAGTTTACAGAGGAGTATAGAGTGCAGTGATGTGTCCTATAAGGAGCAGTGGTGGCAAATCTGATGGCCGAACGGTAAAGAACATCTAGCCTGATGACATCTGATGTCTCCGTAATCTAGCATGGGTAGGATGGTCATCTGAATCAGGGTTCGTTTGGCAGCTGATCCGAGGAGAGGCTACAACACGCTCATCCAGATGTCTCAGGAAGGAAGGGATGGTCATCTGAATCAGGGTTCGTTTGGCAGCTGATCCGAGGAGAGGCTACAACACGCTCATCCAGATGTCTCAGGAAGGAAGGAAGTGTTACAACTGGAAGAGTAGTGTTTCACAGAAGAAACAACTGACATGCCTGCTAGATCCAACAGCTAGAGGAAGCATTAAGCACTTTCAAATGAGATAAGGTTAGCTACAGTTTGTGATAGATTTTTGCAGGTGACATAGTAGTGTGACAGATACATGGTTTGATATTCAATTGAAATGCCTCTGTCCACTGTGGTGAAGGTCGGTAGGATACAAAAGGTTAGCTGCTATTGAATCTGTATCTTATGCCCTCTGACTGAAGAAAAGGAATAGCAGAACGAGAAGATTTTTCAAGTGCCTCTTTACCTTTTTGGATACTCTGAATTGATAGACAAAACTATTGCAGGGACAAGGGCCAGTCCATGTTGAGAGATGCTAAAGTCCTGCTTTTGAAAAAATTGCTATACACTAAATCTAATAATTTAAGTCTAGGCCTAGTCATCTCATGACAAGATTTACCCAACTACAGTATAAGGCAGTTGGCAGACAGATTGGATAAAATTACACACACACACACACACACACACACCCCAATTCAAACCAAGGCCTATCTCTTCCAGGCATCTGAGCAATACACACAGTCTAATTGGGCTATTAGGTCTGGCATTAGCTGGCGGTGGTTACTGCCACAGCCTGAGCCAGTGGATGGGGAAGGGGATGTGGAGCGAGAGGACCGCCGCCGCAGCCACGGCACCATTAGCCAATTAAAACAATCACAGCTTAGGCTGACTAACGAGCTGGATTAGTCATATGAGCGTAAAATAATCGCTGGTCTCTTAACGTTCTTATTTTTCCATCCCTTCCTACCCAGTCAAACATCTGATTACCTATACAAAGGCTTCTCCAGAGAGAGGGGCTGGAGCGTTTGTCAAAAACAGTTACAGTCTATTTACCGGGCTGTGTCAAATGGCGTTGGCAGAAATCCATAGCGCATGCATTAGGCCGCCATATTGTACATTTATGTGGAGGGGGAGATGGGCCTGCTGTCGAGGGAAGGTTGGGCCTTCCGAGGGGGCCACGCTCACTCCTTCGACAATTAGGAGGATTTATGGCCAGCAGGAACAGAACTCTCTCTCAGTCCTTCATCGATTCTGGATCATTTTGCAGCGTGTATTTCACTGGATGATAAGAGTGATGGATACAACTCTGGCCAGCCTGGACAGGAACAGAACCAACTTAAAACTAAGATGGAAGGGCAGGGATGGGGAGGGGGAAGTAGCCTAGTGGTTAAGGCCAGTAAGCGAAAGGTTGCTGGTTCAAATCGCCGAGCCGACTAGGTGAACAATTGGTCGATGTGCACTTGAGCAAGGCACTTAAACCTAATTGCTCCTATAACTCGCTCTGGATAAGAGTGTCTGCAAAATTACAAAAAATGTGAACCGAACAATTTGTTGGAATCAGAGAGATGGAAAAAGGAGAGAGGAGGGTCAGTGGCAGTTACATAGACAAAGAAAGCGGGAGAGTGAGGAACCAAGTGTGACTCGCAACAAAGCTGTTTTGGTGGGGCGGAGCTGGATGGGGGTGTTCTCTCCTCTGCATGCCTTATAAGACCCATTGTTCCCGGTTGCCTTTCATTGGTGGATCGATACACTCACTAAGTGCTGTCTGACAAAAGGCATATTCCACATTTAAATTCACTTCAGACAAAGCTGGTTGAAACTCTATCCTCTCATTACACCATTCCCCTCTGAGCAGCAGGCCAAGTTCCATTTCTCACAGCCAGAGGAGAGGAGGGGAAAGTCAGTTCTCATCTGGATACAGGGGCAGGTAAGTCTGCAACTCTCACATAACCATTGGAAGAAACACATTGATCAAAATATAAACACATCAACACCGCTTCAATTATAGCTACACACATCTGGTTGAGAAACCTGCTGTTTAATACTGCAACTAAAGACATGGTCAAACATGTCTCAATTATGTGACATTGTTTTCTTTTTTTAATTGCGCCACAGAAAAACTCAACCCCCTCATTTGACCTACACTCAGACCATTCCTGTGAGTTGTCAACGTAACAGGGAGTTTGTCATGTAAATCTGACCACAATGGCAATGAATGTGCAATGAAGAGGCGTACAAATAGACCCTGATGGGGCAAATCAGTGTGGGAGAGAGAGCCACAAAAACCCTTCCAGAGAGAAGTCTGACTTCACAACAAATGTGATGCAACCACAGCCTGCACCTCTTGGCCATCATTTAGAATCAGTTCAACAGACATAGGAAGCAAGAAAGACAGAAGACATGTCCACACTGGCATCAAAAGCTCAGACAGACTCACATACATTACACTAGACATGCTTTCAAGAAGTGTATTTTCTTTTGCCAGCCCCGAGCTATGTTTCGTTACAGATATCCTCTCCCTCTTCTCCTCCCTTCTCTCCTCCTTCCTTCCCCCTCTCTCAGTCTCCACCGTCCCCCTCCTTACAACTTCTAAAGTCAGAGAGCCTTTGATGTTATTTTGGGATCAATACATGGGAGCTGGTGAGCCACTATCATGGTACAGGAGAGAACCATGAACTAGATTTAAGAAATGCTTTCATAAAACAGAAGCACAGTCTGTCACAGTGCCACAGCGCTTCTTAAAGGACTGCTCAAACTGTTCAGTCTCTCCTACTACAAGCATGACCATGAATAGACCAGAGATGCCAGAGTATGTAGACAGGATGAGTGTGTTGTGTATGTAAGATATGTGTAGCTTACACATTCACCTAGTATATGAATGCACATAGAACCCACAGGTAGTACATGGTATTTAACAGTCCTAGCTATTGTGGACACATACACCAACTACACATTCACATTTTATCACCTGCATGAATCTCTTTCGCACATACACATACTATGCACATACATGATTGTACCTGGGACCAGTCTTTCTTGCTCTCTCCCCATAACTCCATCTGCATTAACATTAGAGTCAAACCATTTGAGTTGCTCACCACCCCATGAATAGCCATTACAAATCCATTTGGACTGTGTCAGTATCAGTCCCCACGGCCCACAAAATCCCATTTCACCCCCCCAGCAAACTCCATCCCCATCACAGGTACCATACATAACCATCCCCATCACAGGTACCATACATAACCATCCCCATCACAGGTACCATACATAACCATCCCCATCACAGGTACCATACATAACCATCCCCATCACAGGTACCATACATAACCATCCCCATCACAGGTACCATACATAACCATCCCCATCACAGGTACCATACATAACCATCCCCATCACAGGTACCATACATAACCATCCCCATCACAGGTACCATACATAACCATCCCCATCACAGGTACCATACATAACCATCCCCATCACAGGTACCATACATAACCATCCCCATCACAGGTACCATACATAACCATCCCCATCACAGGTACCATACATAACCATCCCCATCACTGGTACCATACATAACCATCCCCATCACAGGTACCATACATAACCATCCCCATCACAGGTACCATACATAACCATCCCCGCAATCCCCAAGTGTCACATTTCACTATTACCACCTAGTGAGGAGGAGAAAAATAAAATGCATATACAAACTCGCACATTCATACCCACACATACAATGAGCTTTATCATGCAGAATGGACATTTCTCTTTCCTTCTTTAACCATGGGGATGTAGAGAGAGAGTGATGGAGACAGAGAGAGAGATGAAGAAAGAGAGAGAGAGAGAGAGAGAGAGAGAGAGAGAGAGAGAGAGAGAGAGAGAGAGAGAGAGAAAGGCAGTCATGAAATAAAGGAAACGTGATGGAAGAGATATAATATATTATGGGGAGGGTGGATAATATAAATGAACTGTAACAGAGCTTGATTCACCCATGGGAACGAAGAGACATTAGATTTCTTCAGGCATGAAGAATGGCAGTTATTATACAGAGCCTGTCAATCTAGCAGGGCAGAGTGCAGACTGCAGCTACTCCTATATTCTGTACTGTTCTCCTTGTTACCCGGTTTAACACATAGATGACATGACAAACAAATACTGTATGCACACACACACACACACACACAAACACGCACACACACACACACACACACACACACACACACACACACACACACACACACACACACACACACAACTACCAATTACTACCACATGTACCTACACCCATTTAATACACAATCTCATCCCTCCTTCTTTCCCAATAACCCTCTCCTTGGGTCCATAAATCCTCTTAAGGCTCAGACAGACCAGTCGGATTGTCAGTAGAGCGTCTACCTGCCGAGAGTACTTAGCACCTCTGAACAGAATGTCGGCAGTCAATCTTTTTGGTTTTCACACAGCGTAGATCATCAGTCAACAACGAGGTGGCAGTAACGTTGTTTTCTTTAGCTTTGATTGGTATGACCCTGTATGTGTGTTGCTACCTAGCAACAATATTGTTCTAGAAAGTAGAGATGGGAAGTTCGGCTCTTTTTACTGACTCAAATCTTTAGACTCATTTGGTTCATTTGAGTCAATAATGCCCAGAGCATGCAGGACCCCCTTCCGGCGAAGGATGAACTGAACACTCAAAAGAGTCATGATTCTGCAAGCCTCTCGTTCACCATAATGGATTATTGGAGCTGTCCTTTGTGACTGAGACTTGTAAATGTGTGCTTTAAACTATATACATTTGTTGACTGCTCGGCATACAAATATGATGATTTTTTTATACATTTGAAACATGGTCTGGTTGTGGCTGCAACCGGACTAGATTGTGAACGACTGTTGACGGAATGCATTGCTTGACTGACATGAGGGTGGTAAGCACAATATCGTTTGCAAACTGCAGGTCCCCAACCGATTCGTTCTCGAGTTGGAGTTTGTTGACCAGAGGCTGTGTATTTTTTGGTTGTACATCATAACATTCAATAATCAATTCATTGCATTCATTATTGGATGATGTGATCAATTATTAGTTCTAATCTTGTATTTTTCTTCTTTATGCTGCCCGTAACATATTCTACTACAGTTTATTATAGATTAATACAATACTTACTATAGAATTCGGTAGTAAACTGTAGAATACTATAGTACACACTGTAGTATCCCTCGACCATGTGTACAACTTACTATAGAATTTGTAGTACACTGTAGAATACTATAGTAAATCCAATAGTATTATCCACAAAAAACACTGTAGTAAATAATATAGTATTATCCGCAAAAAAACACTGTAGTAAATAATATAGTATTATCCGCAAAAAAACACTGTAGTAAATAATATAGTATTATCCGCAAAAAAACACTGTAGTAAATAATATAGTATTATCCGCAAAAAAACACTGTAGTAAATAATATAGTATTATCCGCAAAAAAACACTGTAGTAAATACAAAGCTTGCAAAAACACTTAACGTCTGCAGTTGTTGAACTAGTAATACTAGTAATACTACCGTATTTAATTTGCATATACCTTTCCCATTGAACTCCCTCATGTCGCAACTTGTGCCACCCATAAGTGAGAAACATACATGCAAAGTATAGACATATATTGTGTTCCTTACATGTTATAGAAAAGAGCAGAAGCTCTGTTCAGACCCCAGATCGACCTACAGGTTATGGAAAATTTGCTCTTTAAGTAATTGTCCAGTAGGTTTCCTCAAGAAAAAAGCTCCCACTTCTAATGTCAAAGTTGATAAAACAAACACACTGTGGTAAATACTACAGTAATGGTTCAAAAAAACACTACAGTAAATACTACAGTATACTACAGTCTGCAAAAACACTACAGTAAATACTACAGTATACTACAGTCTGCAAAAACACTACAGTAAATACTACAGTATTAGGGTTGGGCGGTATTCAGATTTTCATACCGTCATACCGTTTCTGTACCATACAGGGGTATATAGTATTATCGGAAGTGCACAAAAGAAGCGCTATAAAAGAAAAACAGATTAAGGCAACAGGGATCTTGATCCAGGAGGGGTTTGATTGTCTCTGCTTTAACCAAGACGCTTGATCTTGACATCTAGCTAGCAAGTTAGCAAACTGGAGACTGGAGACATGAGCTGGATATAATTTATTTGACACATGTTAGATTTCTTATAGTTATACCTAACTTAAAGTTATAAGCAGGGGCGGGGGTGCCCCGAACCCCTCCCCCACACCCACCAAAATGAAATAAAATACATTTTAAACGGTATTGAAAATCATTAACATATTTTGAAATACCCCGGTATACCATTTAAACGGTATATCGTCCAAGCCTATACAGTATACTACAGTCCGCAAAAACACTTCAATAATTACTATAGTATATATTACAGTTTTGTTACTACGATATTTAAACTATAGAAAACTGTAAATACACGAGTATACAACAGTCATGTCCACAAAAACACTACAGTAAATAGTACAGTAAAGTCAACAAAAACACTACAGTGAATAGTAAGGTAAAGTCTGCAAAAACACTGGTGAATAGTAAAGTAAAGTCCACAAAAACACTGGTGAATAGTACAGTAAAGTCCACAAAAACACTACAGTGAATAGTACAGTAAAGTCCACAAAAACACTGGTGAATAGTAGAGTAAAGTCCACAAAACCACTGGTGAATAGTACAGTAAAGTCCACAAAAACACTACAGTGAAAAGTACAGTAAAGTCCACAAAAACACTGGTGAATAGTAAAGTCCACATAAACACAACAGTAAAGTCCACAAAAACACTACAGTGAATAGAACAGTAAAGTCTGCAAAAAAACTACAGTGAATAGTACAGTAAAGTCTGCAAAAACACTGGTGAATAGTAAAGTAAAGTCCACAAAAACACAACAGTAAAGTCCACAAAAACACTACAGTGAATAGTACAGTAAAGTCCACAAAAACACTGGTGAATAGTACAGTAAAGTCTGCAAAACACTACAGTGAATAGTACAGTAAAGTCTGCAAAAAAACTACAGTGAATAGTACAGTAAAGTCTGCAAAACACTACAGTGAATAGTACAGTAAAGTCTGCAAAAAAACTACAGTGAATAGTACAGTAAAGTCCACAAAAACACTACAATGAATAGTACAGTAAAGTCTGCAAAAACACTACTGTAAAGTCCACAAAAACACTACAGTAAAGTCCACAAAAACACTACAGTGAATAGAACAGTAAAGTCTGCAAAAACACTACAGTGAATAGTACAGTAAAGTCTGCAAAAACACTACAGTGAATAGAACAGTAAAGTCTGCAAAAACACTGGTGAATAGTAAAGTAAAGTCCACAAAAACACAACAGTAGTCTGCAAAAACACTACAGTGAATAGAACAGTAAAGTCTGCAAAAACACTGGTGAATAGTAAAGTAAAGTCCACAAAAACACTACAGTAGTCTGCAAAAACACTACAGTGAATAGAACAGTAAAGTCTGCAAAAACACTACAGTAAAGTCTGCAAAAACACTACAGTGAATAGTACAGTAAAGTCTGCAAAAACACTACAGTAGTCTGCAAAAACACTACAGTGAATAGTACAGTAAAGTCTGCAAAAACACTACAGTAGTCTGCAAAAACACTACAGTGAATAGTACAGTAGTCTGCAAAAACACTACAGTGAATAGTACAGTAATCTGCAAAAACACTACAGTGAATAGTACAGTAGTCTACAAAAACACTACAGTGAATAGTACAGTAGTCTGCAAAAACACTACAGTGAATAGTAAAGTAGTCTGCAAAAACACTACAGTGAATAGTAAAGTAGTCTGCAAAAACACTACAGTGAATAGTACAGTAAAGTCTACAAAAACACTACAGTGAATAGTACGCAAAAACACTACAGTGAATAGTACAGTAGTCTGCAAAAACACTACAGTGAATAGTAAAGTAGTCTGCAAAAACACTACAGTGAATAGTACAGTAAAGTCTACAAAAACACTACAGTGAATAGTACGCAAAAACACTACAGTGAATAGTACAGTAGTCTGCAAAAACACTACAGTGAATAGTAAAGTAGTCTGCAAAAACACTACAGTGAATAGTAAAGTAGTCTGCAAAAACACTACAGTGAATAGTACGCAAAAACACTACAGTGAATAGTACAGTAGTCTGCAAAAACACTACAGTGAATAGTAAAGTAGTCTGCAAAAACACTACAGTGAATAGTACAGTAAAGTCTACAAAAACACTACAGTGAATAGTACGCAAAAACACTACAGTGAATAGTACAGTAGTCTGCAAAAACACTACAGTGAATAGTAAAGTAGTCTGCAAAAACACTACAGTGAATAGTAAAGTAGTCTGCAAAAACACTACAGTGAATAGTACGCAAAAACACTACAGTGAATAGTACAGTAGTCTGCAAAAACACTACAGTGAATAGTAAAGTAGTCTGCAAAAACACTACAGTGAATAGTAAAGTAGTCTGCAAAAACACTACAGTGAATAGTACGCAAAAACACTACAGTGAATAGTACAGTAAAGTCTGCAAAAACACTACAGTAGTCTGCAAAAACACTACAGTGAATAGTACAGTAGTCTGCAAAAACACTACAGTGAATAGTAAAGTAGTCTGCAAAAACACTACAGTGAATAGTACAGTAAAGTCTACAAAAACACTACAGTGAATAGTACGCAAAAACACTACAGTGAATAGTACAGTAGTCTGCAAAAACACTACAGTGAATAGTAAAGTAGTCTGCAAAAACACTACAGTGAATAGTAAAGTAGTCTGCAAAAACACTACAGTGAATAGTACGCAAAAACACTACAGTGAATAGTACAGTAGTCTGCAAAAACACTACAGTGAATAGTAAAGTAGTCTGCAAAAACACTACAGTGAATAGTACAGTAAAGTCTACAAAAACACTACAGTGAATAGTACGCAAAAACACTACAGTGAATAGTACAGTAGTCTGCAAAAACACTACAGTGAATAGTAAAGTAGTCTGCAAAAACACTACAGTGAATAGTAAAGTAGTCTGCAAAAACACTACAGTGAATAGTACGCAAAAACACTACAGTGAATAGTACAGTAGTCTGCAAAAACACTACAGTGAATAGTAAAGTAGTCTGCAAAAACACTACAGTGAATAGTACAGTAGTCTGCAAAAACACTACAGTGAATAGTACAGTAGTCTGCAAAAACACTACAGTGAATAGTACAGTAGTCTGCAAAAACACTACAGTGAATAGTACAGTAGTCTGCAAAAACACTACAGTGAATAGTACAGTAGTCTGCAAAAACACTACAGTGAATAGTAAAGTAGTCTGCAAAAACACTACAGTGAATAGTACGCAAAAACACTACAGTGAATAGTACAGTAGTCTGCAAAAACACTACAGTGAATAGTACAGTAGTCTGCAAAAACACTACAGTGAATAGTAAAGTAGTCTGCAAAAACACTACAATGAATAGTGCAGTAAAGTCTGCAAAAACACTACAGAGAATACTATAGTTATTTTTCATGTGGGGAGGAGCATGTATTAATCCTGCTATAGGACTAATTTATTTAGATTTATTTTACCATTATTTCACTAGGCAAGTCAGTTAAGAAGAAATTCTTATTTACAATGACGGCCTTCACCGGCCAAACCCAGACGACGCTGGGCCAATTGTCCAATGCTCTATAAGTCTCCCAATCATGGCCGGTTTTTCATACAGCCTGGATTCAAACCATGGTGTCTGTAGTGAAACCTCTGGCACTGAGATGCAGTGCCTTAGATCACTGCACCACTCGGGAGTCCCATTGTGGACAGCAGGTCAAACAAACAAGTAAAATGAATGAGTCACTAGTTCAAAAAGAACTAATTGTTCGCAAACTCCACATCTCTAGTAGAAAGCCCTTGTTGATACTAGTCACATGGCCACATCTAGATAACTAGATAGAAAGATTATGAAATAATTGTATTCACTCTCGATAAGCTCATACTGCCAGTGCCAGCCCAACTAGGCACATTTTTAGCTAGCTAGCTAACGTTAGCATGACATTCACTAGCTACTGTTGCACAACATGGTAGGCCAGCTAAAGACACGGCCAGTGCTATCAAGGACACTTGGGACATTCCTGCCCTAAACCCAAACCCTAACCCCTACTCTAACTCTAACCTTAAGCCTTACCTTAATCATTTACATTGTCAACTTCAAAGGGGTAAGGACGTCCCAAGGATTCCGGATATTATGAACCCTAAAGACACTCCACTGACTGTCGGCAGTTAAGAGCACCTGCTTCATGCAAACAAATCCATTGGCATTGTGAATTCATTATAATGTACAAACTTTAGCTACTGTGGCCAGATAGCTAGCTTGGAGAAGGAATGAAGTGTTGTCTACATTAGTTACCATCCCATTTGTTTCGTATGAAGTGTGAATTGTTCAGTTAGCAAGCTGCAAGTGGGGGGAATGTCACTGGGAAAAGTAGCCTAATATTTCCATTTTGTTGTCGCTTTTTTATCTCCCCACCTGTGCTATTTAATTGGCTCAGAGTAGAAATGTCTCTACCGATGGGCAAAGCGATTCAACATGTAGAAACTGCCAAAATTGTTAGTCAAAAACACACTGCACAGTCAGCCAACGAACGGTAGATGAATGCCAGATGAACGAATGGAATTTGGTGCGGTGTATGTGGACTCTTAAGGCATCTGCATACTAGGTCCGGTTTGCTCCTAGTAGAACTCTGCTAGGCTACGTAAACGTCTGTGCCTCGCAAACTCCTTTAAAAAAGTGGTAATAGTACTGTTTGTCCCTTTGGAGACAATGTAGCCAGTATACACTTCCTCACAATAGTTTGGTTTAATCTAAATAACTCAATAAATCTTAAATTTATTTTGACGTTTTTGACGAGGTCTTAGTCACACAATTTTACATCCAACTAAGATGTTTCGTGCAGAATTTCTCTAGTGAAAAAATATGCATGAAAACGAGTCGCCTCTTGTTGAATGTGTGTTTGTTGTCATTCAACAAGAGGCGACTCGTTTTCATGCATATTTTTTCACTTGAGAAATACTGCACTAAACACCTTAGTTAGATGTAAAATTGTGTGACTAAGACCTCGTCAAAAACGTAAAAAAATTCATTGAAGAATCCCTTCTGTTGACCAATCACCGCACGAACAGCCCAAAAAAACCTTGCCGAAGACTAAATCGAACTAAAACTTCCCAATATGTCATCATAATATATGCACAAACTGTTTTGGATGGGAAGCATGTGGACACCTTTACTCTCCCCACCCATCTCCTCCTCTCCCCCTTTTTGTCCTCCACCCCCTCATCCCTTCTGTCCTGTTCCTGTGGTGAGTGGTGCAGTGAGGGGCTGAGTGCTGCAGTGAGGGGCTGTGCTGTTGATGATGTCTAATTAAAGAGATTAGAGGGAGACAGACTTACAGTGATAACGGGGTGACCTAGTAGGCTACTAATGTGCTCCGCCCAGCCCATTTAATCCAATTCACATCCATTATAGTTACCCCCTTTGTTCTTCTGTTAAACCTGCCACTTAAGAGAGAATGTCATCCTTTGTTTAAACAAGTCACTCCTTTTATCAGCTGAAAGGGAATGGGCCCAAGCTGACACGTGGAGCCTAAAGATCCTCAATTTCCCCCACAGAGTACACTCCATTAAATCACATTCTTATCGCTGAGAAACTAAGCAATAAAAAGGCAGCTCTGCATTGTACTCCAGCTCAGCGGTAGAAGTGCAAGAATAACATCTGCCTATCTTGAGCTACAAGCTCTCACAGACTAGGCATTGTGCATTTTCTAATAACTGGACCTACATTCAAATTCCTCTACCACTGCCACTATGATCACACATTAGCTTAGCCATCATGCTTTTGTTTTCATGAGTAATACAAAGCCAATACAACAAGACTAGAAAACCTGGTGTATTGAGTTGAAACTGAAACTACAGTATGTGTGTTTTGGTTAATTAGGAAGGAGTCTGGCTACTTTCCACATTTTAGCCGATGCCCCACCCAAAGGAAAGCCTGCATCTCCAGGCTACATTACGGTTGCTAGGCAATGGTGTATCTGATCGGCTTCAATCACATATCATACAACAAGAGCTTCTTCAAAGAACCTCCAAAGGGTTCCGTTCTGCCAGTCTCTTGGAACACACTGTTGCCAGGCCAAGGTTGGGTCAAATTGATAAGACACTCTCAGTGAATTCCAAAGGCTGAGAGGGATGATTTCAACTGAGTCTGGAGGATGCCAAGCTAGGCAGAGGGTATCCCACTTTTGATCTGGTCACATGGATGCACAATTCATGCTCCCTGATAAGGGTAAATCCACCCAAGTCTGTATATACTGTATATTTTTTTATATATTTTTTTATTACAGACACCACACACACAAATCTCCTAAACCTCCCAAATCAAACCACTGTAAATTTCCACCATGTTGGGTTCCAGCATATGTTGTCAGAACCCTATCTGCTCTACTTCAAGAATGTAGTATATGAGAGAGTGTTCTATCCCATATGAGTCTCCTTTGTGAATGGTCATTCCACTGAGTATATGAAGAAAAAAAAGATAATGAAAAACAAAGATTAAGACGATAAACCCGAAATGGCCGCAGTTTTATAGACAGAGTGCACAAGCAGCTTAAAGATTACATTTGTCTGTTTGGATTGATAACTGTGTCTCGGCCGTTCAGTTTATAGTCAGGGAGCTGGAGAGATTAGTCAGAGAAATGAAAAGCATATCACGCCAGCAACGGGACAAATGCAGCAGGTCTATCTGTGTCCAGAATCTGGGAGCATGAAACATTCCCGCAGATTACTGATACCAACCACACACCATGGGGCAGGATCTGTGCCCTAATCCAAAATCCAGCCCACGTAGGTGGCACACACACAACTAAGAGGAACTCTCTCTATAAACCTTGCACAGAACTTCCACACACAGACATGAGAGTGAAAGGAAGGAAAACTATTTTAAAAAAGACCTTTGACCTGTTGTCAATTACATACACTACCGGTCAAGGGTTTTTCTTTATTATTACTGTTTTCTACATTGTAGAATAAAAGTGAAGACATCAAAACTATGAAATAACACATATGGAATCATGTAGTAACCAAAAAAGTGTTCAATAAATCAAAATATATTTAATATTCTTCAAATAGCCATCCTTTGCATTGATGACAGCTTTGCACACTTGGCATTTCTCAACCAGCTTCATGAGGTAGTGTAACGTTCGTCATTATATGAAGACCAAGGTGCAGCGTGGTAGGCGTACATTTTATTTTAATTTTAAATGTTCCACCAAAAACAATAAACAACTCAACGAATGTAAAGCTAGGAGTGCAAACACATGCAACACACAAAGACAAGATCCCACAACTGAAGGTAGGAAAAAGGGCTGCCTAAGTATGATCCCCAATCAGAGACAACAATAGACAGTTGTCTCTGATTGGGAACCATACTGGGCCAACAAATAAATATAAACATAGATTTCCCACCCTAGTCACACCCTGACCTACGAAATAGAGAATTTAAAGGATCTGTAAGGTCAGGGTGTGACAGGTAGTCACCTGGAATGCATTTCAATTAACAGTTGCGCATTCTTCAAAGTTAATTTGTGGAATTTCATTCCTTCTTAATGTGTTTGAGCCAATCAGTTGTATGGTGACAAGGTAGGGGTGGTATACAGAATATAGCCCTATTTGGTAAAATACCAAGTCCATATTATGGCAAAAACAGCTCAAATAAGTAAAGAGAAACGACAGTCCATCAATACTTTAAGAGATAAAAGTCAGTCAATCTGGAAAATGTCAAGAACATTGAAAGTTTCTTCAAGTGCAGTCGTAAAAATCATCAAGCTCTATGATGAACCTGGCTCTCATGAGGAACGCCACAGGAATGTAAGACCCAGAGTTACCTCTGCTGCAGAGGATGAATTCATTAGTTACCAGCCTCAGAAATTGCAGCCCAAATAAATGCTTCACAGAATTCAAGTAATAGACATATCTGAACATCAACTGCTCAGAAGAGACTGTGATTCAGGCCTTCATGGTTTAATTGCTGCAAAGAAACCACTACTAAGGACACCAATAAGAAGACACTGGATTTGGCCAAGAAGCGCGAGCAATGGACATTAGACCGGTGGAAATTTGTTCTTTGGTCTGGAGTCCAAATTGGGGATTTTTGTTTGTGAGACACAATGCAGTTGAACAGATGATCTCCACATGTGTATTTCCCACCGTAAAGCATGGAGGAGGAGGTGTGATGGTGTGGAGGTGTTTTGCTGCTGACACTGACTGCAATTTATTTAAAATTCAAGGCACACTTAACCAGCATGGCTACCACAGCATTCTTCAGTGATACGCCATCCCATCTGGTTTGGGCTTTGTGGGACAATCATTTGTTTTTCAACAGGACAATGACCCAACACAACTCCAGGCTGTGTAAGGGCTATTTTATCAAGAAGGAGAGTGGTGGAGTGCTGCATCAGATGACCTGGCCTCCACAATACCCCGACCTTAACCAAATTGAGATGGTTTGGGATGAGTCGGAACCGCAGAGTGAAGGAAAAGCTGCCAACAAGTGCTCAACATATGTGGGAACTCCTTCAAGACTGTTGGAAAAGCATTCCAGGTGAAGCTGGTTGAGAGAATTCCAAGAGTGTGCAACGCTGTCATCAAGGCAAAGGGTGGAATCTCAAATATGAAATATATTTAGATTTGTTTACTACATAATTCCGTATGTGTTATTTCATAGTTTTGATGTCTTCACTATTATTCTACATTGTAGAAAATAGTAAAAATAAATAAAACCCCTTGAATTAGTAGGTGTTCTAAAACTTTTGACTGGTAGTGTATGTATATGCATGCTGATCGTGGACTTCAGGAGACAGCAGAGGAAGCACACTCCCATCCATATCGACAGGACTGCAGTGGAGAGGGTTAGGATTAGTTCCTCCGCGTACAAATCACTGACAATGGTCCACCCACACAGACAGTGTGGTGAAGAAAGTGCAACAGCGCCTCTTCAGGAGGCTGAAGACATTCGGCCTGGCCCCTAAGACCCTCATAAACTGGGCACACTGCCTGCCCTCCAGAACGCCTACAGCACCCGATGTCACAGGAAGGCCAAAAATATAATCAAGGACCTCAACCACCCGAGCCACAGCCTGTTCACCCCGCTATCATCTAGAAGGCGAGGTCAGTACAGGTGCATCAAAGCTGGGACAGAGAGACTGAAAAACAGCTTCTATTTCAAGGCCATCAGACTGTTAAATAGCCATCACTATCCGGCCTCCACCCAGTACTCTGCCCTGAACTTAGTCACTGTCACTAGCCGGCTACCACCCGGTTACTCCACCCTTCCCCTTAGATGCTGCTGCCCTATTAATATAGACATGGAATCACTGGTCACTTTAATAATATTTACATACAGTTTTACTCATTTCATACAGTACTGTGTGTATATACTGTATTCTAGTCAATACCATCCTATTCAACTATTGCTATATATATATATATATATATATATATATATATATATATATATATATACATACACTATTCTATCCTACGATTGTACAGATATACTAAATATTCTATCCACATATTGTCCATAATGTCCATAACGTCTATACATCCCATATATATTTATACTCTGGACTCCGACATTTGCTCATAATGATATTTATATATTTTTTAATTCCATTATTTTACTTTCAGATTTGCATGTATTTGAGACGTGTACGCTAAGAATTGGGAAGCGCGTACAGGGAGTGAATTTAATAAATAATGGAACATAGAACAAAACAAGAAACACAAGTCACGTACAAACATGAAACACAGAAACAGAGTCAATAACACCCGGGGAACGTATCAAAAGGAGTGACAGATATCGGGGAGGTAATCAGGAAGGTGATGGAGTCCAGGTGAGTCTCATGAGGCGCAGGTGCGCATAGCGATGGTGGCAGGTGTGCATAATAATGAGTAAACTGGCGACGTTGAGCGCCGGTGAGGGGGAGCAAGAGTAGACGTGACAGTATTGTTGTGAATTGTTAGATATTACTGCACTGTTGGAGCTAGGAAGACAAGCATTACACTGCACCTGCAAATACACCGGCTAAATATGTGTATGCGAACAATTTTAATGTTATTTGATTTTGATGTATGTAATGACAATATGTGGTTTTGTGTTATGTATCCTATGCTCTATCCAGTTTATAATGTTACGTGGAATAGACAGGACCAGAGAGAAGTATATCCTCTGTGTGATGAAAAAAATAAAGGCTGTGGGATCACTTAGAATTTGTGTCATAATTAGCATTCAGACAATTATTGCTTCTGCTTCTTTAAACAATGACACCATGAGTAAAAAGGTGTTGCTCATAAAAGATCACCACATAGCAGATGTGTGAGATGGTGAACGCAAAATAAAATCTGTATCCACAGCAACAGGGGCCAGGATACCTAATGATACAATCCATAAACATTGCTGTGAAAAAGTCCAAATATGTCTTTCCAAGATGATGTTTTCTGGGATGCGATCTAGCAAGACACAAGAGACAGCTATTGGAATTATTTCAACAACACAAAAGTTCTCAGTTCAGCCTTTTGATGCATAATCCATAAAACTTCTTGGGGTTTACTGAGATGTGCTTCTCCCATCACTATTATTAGAGAGTGAAGTGGGCCTCAGACTCTTGTTATATTGAATCTCTAGAGATTCTGATTCATCTGTTTGTTTAAACAAAGGCATCTAAGTCCTACTCAATTTTCCCATTTTTTTAATCAGCACAGAGTTATACAATTGAGTTCATACTGTATGGTTTTACAAGTTATCTCTACAGTGTTTTTATTTTACCTTTATTTTACCAGGTAAGTTGACTGAGAACACATTCTCATTTACAGCAACAACCTGGGGAATAGTTACAGGGGAGAGGCAGGGGATGAACGAGCCAATTGGAAGCTGGGGATGATTAGGTGACCATGATGGTATGAGGGACAGCTTGGGAATTTAGCCAGGACACCAGGGTGCACACCCCTACTCTTACAAAAAGTGCCATGGGATCTTTAGTGACCACAGAGAGTCAGGACACTCTTTTAACATCCCATCCAAAAGACAACACCCTACACAGGTGTCACTGCCCTGGGTCAATGGGATATTTTTTGGACCTGAGGAAAGAGTGCCTCCTACTGGCCCTCCAACACCACTTCCAGCAGTATCTGGTCTCTCATCAAGGGACCAACCCTGCTTAGCTTCAAAAGCAAGCCAGCAGTGAGATGCAGGGTGGTATGCTGCTGGCTGTAAAATTCAACAGAAATGAAAACTTCAACGTTTCTATTCTCCGTAAGGAGCTTTGTGTTTATGTTGTATTCCTCAGTAATAAAGCCTCATACCAGTGATGTCCAAACCTGTCCTTGGGGACTCCCAGACATTTCACAGTTTTGTTGTCGCCCTGAGCTAGCTCACCTGATTCAAGTAGTCAAGGGCTTGATGATTAGTTGTCAAGTTGAATCAGGTGTGCTAGCTCTGGAATAGTTAAATACATGAACGGCTGGGGCTCCATGAGGAGAGGTTTGAGAAACACTGGTCCAGAGGGGAGTTTTACATTATCATTTGACTGCCAGCAGAACCTGCAGTGGAAACAGGATCATATTCAGTTACCAGCCATCTGCTGTGTGGAACAACAACACTGCCTGCAACACAAAACACCTCTTTATGTATGTGTATGTGCTGTGCGTGTGTATATGTGTGTGTGTGTGTTTGAAAAACGCCTACTGTAACGCTACATCTTTATACACCTAAACAGAGAGCTGGCTTCTGAATAGAATGGAAAACACAAACATACTTTCTTAAGCAATCTGGTACAAGCTACAGTACAACTCCAAAACCTAGCCTCAAAGTAAAATAAAGACACAGATTATACGAGTGACTCACATGCCCTGATGAAGGCTTTGATTCACGTATCTATTAATATCTGAAGTTAGTTGGACAAAGTGTGAAGAGTGTTTGAGGCAAGGACTTTGTGTTCGTGATCAGAGTGAGACAGAAAGCGAGGGATCTGTATCTCTGTGTCTCCGTTAATTTTAGGTAATAGGCCCAGCAGTCATGTTGAGGCTGGGGTCCGGGCCCTGCTTAATGGCAATTAGATGTTCCTTTTAGATCGTTCGCCCAATGCCTGTCAACACTCTGTCACTTTGGAGATCCTCTGAGTGACACCGCCTGAGAGCCTATTCAAGATTCAAGTTTCAAGTTTTAATGCCACATGCACAAGTACAGTGAAATGTCTTTCTTGCAAACTCAAACTCAAAATCCAACAAAACAATAATCAATAATAATGTATTACTAGAAAATACGCAGTAATAAAAAATAGGAAATATGAAATACACAATAAAGTAAGCACACTATATACAGGAAATATTTTAAAAGTCAGTTCCAATACCAGATTTACATGTGCAGGGATACTGGAGTGACGGAGACAGATATGTACAGGGGTAAAGGGAACTAGGTTACATGATATAAGATAAACAGAGTAGCAGCAGCTTGTATGTGAGTGGGTGTGCGGGTGTGTAGAGTCAGTATAAATGTATCCATATTATGTGTGAGTGAGCAAATGATGGAGAGTGTTTGTGTGTGTGTTGGAGTGACAGTGTGTGTGAGTGTGTGTGTGCATGTCCCTGTGAGTGTGCATAGAGACAGTGTAAAGATTGAAATAAAAGGTCAGTAAGATACAAGGTTAACTCAGTCCGTGTAGCTATTTTGTTAGCTGTTTATGAGTCGTATTGCCTGGGGATAAAATCTGTTCAAAAGACTGTTGGTTTCAGACTTGATGCGCATGTACCTCTTGCTGTGCGAAAGCAGAGAAAATAGTCTACGGCTTGGGTGGTTGGAATCTTTGGTTGGACTCTTTTCCGGGCATTCTTTTCACACTGCCTGATATAGAGGTCCTGGATGGCAGGGAGCTCAGCCCCAGTGATGAACTGGGCTGTCCGCACAACCCTCTGTAGCGCCATGCGATCGAGGGCAGTGCTATTGTCATACCAATCAGTGATGCACCCAGTCAATATGGTCTCAATGGTACAGCTGTAGAACCTTTTGAGGGCCCATGCCAAACTTTTTCAACCTCCTGAGGGGCAAGAGGCACTGCCGCTCCTTCTTCACGACTGTGCGTGTGTTTGGACCATTTTAAGTCTTTAGTGATATGGACACAGAGGAACTTGAAGCTGTCTACCTGCTCCACTGCTGCCCTGTTGATGTGGATGGGGAGGTGCTCGCCCATGATCAGCTCCTTGGTCTAACTGACGATGAGGAAGAGATTGTTGCTCTGGCACCACACTGCCAGATCAACTCCTCCCTGTAGGCTGACTCATCATCACCGGTGACCAGGCCTACCACCGATGTGTCGTCAGCAAACTGGATAATGGTATTGGAGTTGTGCGTGGACACACAGTCGTGGGTGAACAGGGAGTACATGAGGGAACTAAGCACACACCCCTGTTGGGCCCCTGTGTTAAGGGTCAGCGTGGCGGAACTGATGTTGCCCACCCTCACCACCTGGGGTCGGCCCGTCAGGAAGTCCAGGATTCAGATGCAGAGGGAGGTGTTCAGACCCAGAGTCCTAAGCTTGGTGACAAGCTTGGAGGGGACAATGGTGTGTCAATGAACAGCATTCTCACGTAAGTATTCCTCTTATCTAGGAGGGTGAGGGCAGTATGAAGGGCGACTGAGATTGCGTCGTCTATGGATCTGTTGGGCGGTATGTAAATTGTGGGTCTAGGGTGGAGGAGTTAATGTGTGCCATAACAAGCCTTTCAAAGCACTTCATGATTACAGAAGTGCTCCAGGGCGGTATTCATTGTGGAATGAAGCCTTAGAGTTCTTAGAAACAGGGAGGATTGTGGTCATTTTAAAATGAAGGGATTACAGACTGGGAAAAGGAGAGGTTGAAAATTACTGTGAATGTACCTGCCAGTTGTTCTGCGCATGCTCTGAGAACGCGCACTGGAATACTGTCGGGGCCCGGGCCTTGCGAGTGTTGACCTGATTAAAGACCCTTCTCACGTCGGCCTCGGAGAGCGTGATCACCCAATCCTCTGGGTCGGTGACGGCCCTCACACCCGGCTCGATGTTGTTGTTGTCAAAGCATGCATAAAATGCACTGATTTCGTCTTGTAGAGAGGCATCGTTGATCAGATTACGATTGGGTCTTCCTTTGTAACCCGTAATGGACTGTATGCGGCAGGCGTCGGAGCCTGTGTTATATGATTCCACCTTATTTCTTCATTGTCCTTTTGCTCGTTTGTTGACTATGCGGAGGTCATAACGGGCCTTCTTGTATTTATTCCTGTCTTTAGCAGTAGCATCAGGGTTGCCTACAATAGCTCTGTGTATGGTAGCACTGTTCTTTAGTTGAGCGCCAACCTCGCTTTTGATTGGGGAAGCAGAAAACCGTCACCGTGGGTACAACATCACTGATGCATTTTCTAATGAAGCAGGTGATGGAGGTGGATAGCTCGTCAATGTTACTGACGGAGTCGTGAAACATATTCCAATCAGCGCTAGCAAAGCAGTCCTGTAGCATAACCTCTGATTCTGGTGACCATTTCTCAACGGCGCAAATCGCGGGTACTTCCTATTTCAGCATCTGCTTGTAAACAGGAAGCAAGAGTACAAAGTCATGATCTGATTTGCTGAATGGCGGATGGGGGACGGGAGGGTCTTGTATACTTGCTTGTGGATAGAATAGCAGTAGTCTAGAACTGTATCGTCCCTAGTGGCATTGGGAGACGTGTTAATGGAAGTTGGGCATCACGTGTCTTAGTGATGCAGAATTAAACCAGAAAGGCAACCTCTGGGTGTAGGTTTTCATGCTTGTTAATAGCTTTGTACAGTTCGTGAAGCGTCAGCTTGTTATTTTTCTTGTCCTGAGTTGGAATGTACACAGCAGTCACGATAAAATCTGAAAACTCCCTTGGGAGGTAGAAGGGTCGGCATTTGACCATCAGGTATTCCAAAAAGACTGAACAGTGGGTTGACACTTCCACCACACTGGAATTAGCACACCAGTTGGAGTTGATTAAGAGGAAAACCCCTCCTCCCTTCAATTTCCCCGACTCCACTGTCCTGTCCGCCCAGTGAATGGAGAATCCATCGAGTTGGATACCCATGGGGAGTATCTTGTCCGAAAGCCATGTTTCTGAAAAGCAAAGAATATTGCAGTTCAAGAGTCTCGATGGTGGCAAATCCACGATCATAGGTCATCCATCTTATAATCAAGTGACTGTACATTAGCCAGTAGAGTGGAGGGAAGAGGTTGCCGGTTTTCCCTTCGCCTTAATCTCACCAGGATCCCCCCTCCCTTGCCTCTGTAATGCCGCCGCTTCCTCTTGGGTAGCCCGAACATTTAATTGGAGTTACATAGGAACTTGCAAAATGGCGACCATCCAGTACGGCACCAGTACGAGCACCAAAGGCCCTCAAACAAAGGCACAGGGGAAAGAGGAGAAGAGGAAAAATAGACAGCAAGAGAGAGAGGGGGAAGGACCAGAAAGAAGAGAAAGAGACAGAAAATGGAGTAGAGAAAGAGGGAGATAGGGATGCATATAGAGAGAGTTTGGAGAAATGTGTCAGGAGTTTATCTAACTCCACTAATGAGATATATCATTATTATTTTAAATAAAACAGTCTGTTAGTCATTGTCCTTCTATAAAATTGCATCTACAGTCACGACTCCACTAAACCTTGTGGTGAAAAGTAGATACAAACCATCATGCTTTGCTCAAAACCTATTCTAAACAGTGTCCTTCATTATACTTTTGACATAAAATCACTTCCAAGCACTTACCTGATAACAGTCGACATAGACATTCACTCACTCTCGTATGAGATTATATCAGAATCCTGAGCTGAATACAGTTAAAAGGCATTTCTTGTGCCCTTTTATAGGATCTATTGAAAAGGTGCCATACTCAGTATCTAGAGGTTCAGGGTCCAGCTCTGGTAATATCCCTACTGTGCAAATAAACAAAAACATATACAACAAATAAAAAGGGTGATATGTTGGACTAAGCATGGAAGTACATTAAGCAAGTTTTTGGATGCAAAAAACGAAGTTCGCTGAAGGACAACGAACACAACCTTTGCATATCAAAGCAGATTTAATTCTGCAAACACCATTGAGATCCCTAACATTTCTGTGTCTCTGCAGAGTACGTCTCCGTGTGCCACCTAGAAAGTGTTCTGGAGCGTCAGGCTTGGCTGGGTTCCATTATATTTCCCCCGCGGGTCATCCATCGGCCCCAGGACGGGCGAGAGAGCGCCCAGCCCCGAGGTGATTAACGGAAGAAAGATGGCTGCGGTCCCAGCGTAAATCCAGAGGGGTTTCAGGTGGAACACAGGCGCTTGTCTACCGATGAGGAATGGTACTGAGCCTGGCCCAATCCTGCCTGGAAATCTCTCCTCTCACTACTCACTCCATTCTCACTCCATCCATTTTAAAGAACAAAGGAAGAGAAGGCGAGTGTGTAGGGCGAGGGGGAGAAATAAAGAAGAAAGAGAGTGTGAGGGAGAGAAAGAAAAGAAAGAAAGGAGCGAGAGAAACACAGGGGAAAGAAGATGGAGAGACCGAGCAAACGAGAGTGAAAGAGAGAACGGAAGAGAGAGAGAGAGCAAACGGAAGAGAAAGAGAGAACGGAAGAGAGAGAGGGAGAGAAGGAAGGAGAGCACGAGAGGAAACCTGCGAACCCCCAGGGTAATATTAGTGAGGCCCATCTGTTGAACATCTGGACTGAGGAGCCAAACACTTCCAGCACCCTGATCAGGAAATCAGAGAGGACAGAGAGTCTCTCTGTGACCATGATGGAGGACATAGATGAAGCGATAGATAGATATTACTACCGAGCACATGAGGCATACAGGTGACTTTGAGCAAACATATGATTAGAGTAAACACATTACATTTTGAGAGGAAATGTTATGTCCTTGAGATGTTTTGAGAGGTCATAACATGCAATAATATGGGACACAAGAAACAAGTCATTCAGTAATATCAGAAAACAAGAGACTTGAATGAGACCAGTAAGAAGAGTGACACCCCAAGATACAGCATCCACCACCCAGTGAGTCCAGGACAAAGGGGATCAAGAGACAGAAGCAGTAGTATCAGCAGCTCAGAAACACCCATCTTCATCTCCACGTCCATCCAACTGGAGTGAACTGTCACCAGAGAGGCAATCTTTTCGTTGTGAAGTTAAGAAGAAATAAAAAAATCAAATCAATTATTTTCAGTTCAGTTCTCCAGCTATGCATTTGGTTAGCTAACTTGCTAGCTAAGTGACTAGCTTGCAAGAGCAAGCTTCTTGGTTACAGCAGAGACAATCAATCCCCTTCTGGATCAAGATCACTGCTGCCTAAATTATTTATGCGCATCATTTTTTTAAACAAAAAAATCTAAAATACATATTTTGACGTTTGGAAAAAAAGTACCACACTTTGTGTGCACTGCCGGTAATACCATATATGGTATATACAGTGCCTTGCGAAAGTATTTGGCCCCCTTGAACTTTGCGACCTTTTGCCACATTTCAGGCTTCAAACATAAAGATATAAAACTGTATTTTTTTTGTGAAGAATCAACAACAAGTGGGACACAATCATGAAGTGGAACGACATTTATTGGATATTTCAAACTTTTTTAACAAATCAAAAACTGAAAAATTGGGCGTGCAAAATTATTCAGCCCCTTTACTTTCAGTGCAGCAAACTCTCTCCAGACGTTCAGTGAGGATCTCTGAATGATCCAATACTGACCTAAATGACTATTGATGATAAATACAATCCACCTGTGTGTAATCAAGTCTCCGTATAAATGCACCTGCACTGTGATAGTCTCAGAGGTCCGTTAAAAGCACAGAGAGCATCATGAAGAACAAGGAACACACCAGGCAGGTCCGAGATACTGTTGTGAAGAAGTTTAAAGCCGGATTTGGATACAAAGAGATTTCCCAAGCTTTAAACATCCCAAGGAGCACTGTGCAAGCGATAACATTGAAATGGAAGGAGTATCAGACCACTGCAAATCTACCAAGACCTGGCCGTCCCTCTAAACTTTCAGCTCATACAAGGAGAAGACTGATCAGAGATGCAGCCAAGAGGCCCATGATCACTCTGGATGAACTGCAGAGATCTACAGCTGAGGTGGGAGACTCTGTCCATAGGACAACAATCAGTCGTATATTGCACAAATCTGGCCTTTATGGAAGAGTGGCAAGAAGAAAGCCATTTCTTAAAGATATCCATAAAAAGTGCAGTTTATAGTTTGCCACAAGCCACCTGGGAGACACACCAAACATGTGGAAGAAGGTGCTCTGGTCAGATGAAACCAAAATTTAACTTTTTGGTAACAATGCAAAACGTTATGTTTGGCGTAAAAGCAACACAGCTGAACACACCATCCCCACTGTCAAACATGGTGGTGGCAGCATCATGGTTTGGGCCTGCTTTTCTTCAGCAGGGACAGGGAAGATGGTTAAAATTGATGGGAAGATGGATGGAGCCAAATACAGGACCATTCTGGAAGAAAACCTGATGGAGTCTGCAAAAGACCTGAGACTGGGACGGAGATTTGTCTTCCAACAAGACAATGATCCAAAACATAAAGCAAAATCTACAATGGAATGGTTCAAAAATAAACATATCCAGGTGTTAGAATGGCCAAGTCAAAGTCCAGACCTGAATCCAATCGAGAATCTGTGGAAAGAACTGAAAACTGCTGTTCACAAATGCTCTCCATCCAACCTCACTGAGCTCGAGCTGTTTTGCAAGGAGGAATGGGAAAAAATTTCAGTCTCTCGATGTGCAAAACTGATAGAGACATACCCCAAGCGACTTACAGCTGTAATCGCAGCAAAAGGTGGCGCTACAAAGTATTAACTTAAGGGGGCTGAATAATTTTGCACGCCCAATTTTTCAGTTTTCGATTTGTTAAAAAAGTTTGAAATATCCAATAAATGTCGTTCCACTTCATGATTGTGTCCCACTTGTTGTTGATTCTTCACAAAAAATACAGTTTTATATCTTTATGTTTGAAGCCTGAAATGTGGCAAAAGGTCACAAAGTTCAAGGGGGCCGAATACTTTCGCAAGGCACTGTAGTTCAGGAAATGTATGAAGGTATGAAAATCTGGATACCGCCCAACCCTACTGCTGTGTCAGAGGAAAAGACCACCGTATTCAAACGGCCTGATAATTATAGCTTGGTGCTAGGAATGGGAAGTGTCTATAAAAAATAAAAAATAACATTTATTACCCCAAAGGTGGCAAGTCACAGGAATCAATATGGCTCCCATTAAACACTGCCTCTCCACGTGCTGCTCGAAGAAAGAAGTAGCTTTCTCTCTCTTCATCTCTCCTCTTCTGCATTTGCTCTGAAGCTCTTTTTTTTCTCATTCCCAGGCGTGATCTTTAAGAAAGGACTTTAACAAGCAGAACACTCTTCTAACTCTCAAATCCCACCTCTGAGGGGAATTCCAGCTAATGAATTTTATGAGATTATTAATGAAAGACATGAGGCGCATTAATCTCCTAAGGAGATGCATACTTTAAAGCAGGGGTGGGCAAACATTTTGGCTCAAGGGACACATCAGGATTTCAAAAATCAGCAGTGGGCCGCACAGATTCTGTGGGGAATGATTTGTTGGTCAAAATATATTTGCAGGCCAGAAAAAGGGCTGTTATTTGAAAACATATAGGTCCATTATACACTATATATACAACAGTATGTGGACACGCCTTCAAATTAGTGGAGTTGGCTCTTTCAGTCACACCCATTGCTGATAAAGAGTATAGAATTGAGCACACAGCCATGCAATCTCCATAGACAAACATTGGCAGTAGATTGAAAGTCACTGACCTCTTCAGTAAGGCCAATGTGGCACCTTCATAGGATGTCACATTTCCAACAAGTCAGTTTATCTAAGTTCTGCCCTGCTAGAGCTGCCCCGGTCAACTCTAAGTGCTGTTGTTGTGAAGTAAAAATGTCTAGGACAAAAACGTCTCAGCCGCAAAATGGTAGGCCACACTGGCTCACATATGTCCTCGGTTGCAACACTCACTACTGAGTTACAAACTGCCTCTGGAAGCAACGTTAGCACAATAACTGTTTGTCGGGAGCTTCATGAAATGGGTTTCCATGGCCGAGCAGCCGCACACAAGCCTAAGATCATCATGCGCAATGCCAAGTGTTGGCTGGAGTGGTGTAAAGCTCGCCACCATTGGACTCTGGAGCAGTGGAAATGCATTCTCTGGAGTGACGAATCACGCTTCACCATCTGTCAGTCCGACATATGAATCTGGGTTTGGTGGATGTCAGGAGAACGCTGCCTGTCCGAATGCATAGTGCCAACTGTAAAGTTTGGTGGATGAGAAATAATGATCTGGGGCTGTTTTCAATGGTTCGGACTAGGCCCCTTAGTTCCATTGAATGGAAATGTTAACGGTACAGCATACAATGACATTCTAGATGATTCCGTGCTTCCAACTTTGTGGCAACAGTTTGGGGAAGGCCCTTTACTGTTTCAGCATGACAATGCCCCCGTGCACAAAGTGAGGTCCATACAGAAATGATTTGTCGAGATCAGTGTGGAAGAACTTCATTGGGCTGCAGAGAGACCTGACCTCAACCCCATCGAACAACTTTGGGATGCATTGGGACGCCGACTGCAAGCCAGGCATAATCACCCAACATCCGTGCCCAACCTCACTAATGATTTTGTGGCTGAATGGAAGTAAGTCCCCACAGCAATGTTCCAACATCTAGTGGAAAGCCTTCCCAGAAGAGTGGAGGCTGTTATAGCAGCAAAGGGTGGAAGAACTCCATATTAATGCCCATGATTTTGGAAAGAGATGTTCAACGAGCAGGTGTCCACATACCTTTGGTCATGTAATCTAATTTTTACATACTTTCTACATAGTTTTAGATGTTCAAGTGTGGCCTGAAATAATATCCCCCATGCTTTAAAAGCTGACGTGGACTCTGTGAAACTGTCCTCTCATTCTTTGATTGACAGGGAGGCACCCCAGACACCCATCCAGCAGAGTTTCTGTTGATGTGAGAGGTTCTGTACATTCAGTATTCATAATGGCTGGTTGGGGCTGCTTGTGCTACTGTGATTTGTGAAGGATCAATCTATCTGACTTTCACTTTAGCTGTGACAAATGACTGTGGTGTGACATTGACCATCACACTTTTTCACTGCAGATTCAGCATTGGGTGACTGGCAGTGATCTGCATGCATTACTTTAGCACACAAACAAAAATGGTCAGAGCGAGAGAGGGAGAGAGAGAGAGAGCGCGAGAGAGAGGGAGAGCGCAAGAGAGAGAGGGAGAGATGGGCAGCGGGAGAAGGCATTGAAGTTTAAACAGCTTCCCCAGAAGTAAGACAAATTGGGCAGTGCAGCCAACTCCACAGCCCTTGTCCCCATCTCTCAGGGGAGGAAGCCAACATCTCCCAAGCATTAAAGTGGAAAAACCAATGCCACTGTGAGAATTTAATGAGGAGGGCTCATACTGCTCTCTACTCTCAGGCCTGCCGCTGACTCTGTGACACAACACTTCATGGCGTGTGGTGATTTTCTCTCTTTTTTTTTTTTTTACTTTGCCAGGGAAATGGGAGTGGATATCAAGACTGTAACCTGCCAAGACCTCTCAGTCACCCTAGTGCAACACTAATGCATTTGGACAGTGGAAAGGGCATGCCACATCCCTGTGACTATTATTCTTTAGGAGCAGGCAGACATTACACAGTTTATCAACCTCTCTAAAATGCAACACCTACGAGGAACAAGTGGGGCAATAAAAGGAAACAATTATCCTGGTTCGGTCCACTGACAAATAACAGTAGGAGTGAAGCGTTATTAAAAAAAAAACATTATTATTTCAGTTCACCAGTAGCCTCTATTCCATTCTACTGTATTCTGTTCAAGCAAAAGTGTTCGCTGTTTTAACTTCATTACAGCCTTGCCTCTCCAACACATAGTTGTTAATGGAGAAAGGCTAAAGTTATGTTGCTAAAGCTTTCCCAAAAGAGTCTAGCCTCACTCAGAGCAGAAAATGGCATCGCAGCAGATTTGTGTTTGCTTTGTAAATATTTGATGGAGGTACAAATCATGAGTGATTGGACAATTGGAGGGAGAGCCTTGACTTTGTTTTGGAACTGCCCGTGCAAGGGATTAAAAAGGTCCAGAATCGATGAAGGGAGGTGAAAATAAGAATTTATTTAAAGAGAGGCAGGAAGATATGCAGGCTAGGAGGCGAGGGGTTCGGCGAAAGGGGGAACGGTGATGGATGAAGTTTAGCACTCTCTCACCAAGGGTCTGATTGAGTGGCCGAACAAACACAGTGAATTAATGACAGTGATAATCCAAAGTAAGCACATTGGGAAACTGACTGAGCTTCGTATAAACAATTTCAGACCCCCCCCCCCCAATGTTATCTTAAAATAAAAGTTCAAAAGTAAAATGAAAACGGTCCCAATACAGAAATAAATAAGTCTAATGGTCCAGTTCAAATTTGCCATGAGTCACACTGTACGGTAATGAAACTAAAGGTATGTATTTAGTCACTAGCATCCCAGACAGAAGGTCATCATTCAAAATGATATCCTTAAGTATCCTCAGCAGTTTGCATCTTGATGCTGACATTGAGGCTAATGCTGAATCTTAATTATTAATTGTTTATTGCATTAATGTATCCAATTGCCAATACCACACATCATTGAGCACTCAAACCCCACACATAACCACACAGACCGTTGTGTGTGTGTGTGTCCTTGCTGAGTCTATACTTAGCATTCCATGGTTGCTAGAGCAGCGGTAACAGAGGATCACTTGACAACCTCACAGGACAAAATGCATTTAACTTCATCGGCACTGGCTTGAGCTGCTTAATTTGTTATTAATGTCTCCTCCATGGCTACAGAAGCATGCTAACTGTGACTGCAGAGTAAGGTAGAGACAGAGAGAGGGAGAACAAGGCTGAGCCTGAAAACTCAGAAGTGGGATAGTAAACAGAGGAGTAAAACAATGTTATATTATAAGGTTGTATAAAACTACTACTACTCACATGTGAAACCCATTATAATTAGAAATGTGATATTGCCCACTTCAGACGTGATATGGAGGTGCTGTACGAGTGAACACGAGTGATAAAATGTCTCTTGACACCAAGAAAATTCAGAACTTTACACTGTGGCTTATGATCGCATATCATTATTCATACAAATCATTTAGAAAACTGAGAAAAAGGTTGCAGTCTTTTTAGTTGCATTTTTAAATAATCACTGTCTGTCTAATAAATCACTGTGTGTTTATTTCATGAAAATAACTCAAAATAAACGTATATATTCATAATTAATTTCCCTTAGCCTCCTTTTTCCATTACAATGTTCAGTCTGACCGTGTGGGCGTTTTGATACAAACGTAAATATATTTCAACAAAGGGTTGGTCAAAACAAGCATTGTGATTGGTTGAGACACCTTCTAAGCCATACTAAAAAAATCTGTTAAGCACGGCTAGCCTGGGACGAAAATAATTGCCATTTTGTTTTGTGTTCCATTTGAAAAATCCTTGCGCATTCACTCAGCCCAGCCAGCCAATTAGTTACCTTGATCTCCACTGTAAAAAGCATCTAGACATTATTTCCTCTTGCTTCCAGCCTAACATTTGGTTTGCAACAACGGGGGTTTGTACCAACCTTGCTGTCTGTCAATATTCAATATTGAAACTCGTTCTCCACTGTCCTATTGAGAACGTGTCAGGGCCAGATGGACTTTTCTCAGCCAGTCGAAATCATGAATCAGCATCATTTTTTTAGATATATACAAAGGAATGTTGAAAGAAAAACAGGTCAAACTAAATTAAATGCAGCTACTTTGCTGTTCTAGCTGCATGGTTTGACGTCACTGTGTTAGCCATAGTTGGCTAGCTAGCAAGCAATGGATAAGAGCATTGCCAACCAGCATGGCAACGGAACATTTAGAATGAACAACTGGGTCGCGTCCATAGATATAGAACAAAAAGACTTCACGACTGTGTCGCGTCTCTGGCAACCTAACCGATAGAATGAACGGCCGGCTTGGCTAGCAACAATAGTGTGGGTACTAGGCCTATATTTTTGTTGAGGGATAAAATAGTAGCCTATGACTACATTTATCAAAATCAAGTTTTTTATTTATTTGGTAATTCATTGCAACAAAAGCAACTGTACACTCGAGATTGTGCAAAACTACCTTTTTAGCACGGCTGTGCTGATTTACGGTACTCGGCTCTGCCTTGTACTTATGACCACAGCACAGCCATGCTAAACAAGTAGTTTCGCGCAGCCTCTCATGTACAATTGCTTTACTACATACACAGCCCTGCTTGGCAGATAGGATCGTCTCGACTGTAGAGCCTACCCCGCTTACCCCTTCAAGGAGGATTGGGGGATATTTATGCAAAATAAAAGATGATTGGTCAGAATAATCAGATCAGATTATGATGTCATGCTGTGGGTCAAAAAGTCCATCCACCTGAACAGTCTGAAATTACAGAAGTTTTATTTCAGAAAGCTCTTACACTAAAAGGGTATTATCATAATTTTCAGTGTTATTTCGACCTCACAGTGTAGAATTATATATTTTTTAATGAATATCATGTTTTTGACTGCACTGCCTCTTTAAAACGTTCAATGTCGAACTACCCTGGATCACAAAAAAAAGTGAAGAGGAAGTGAAGAGGAACGGAGTGAAAGGAGACTTTCACTGTTCAAAGAGGCTAAGAAATCAATTGGAGATATTTGAAGACAAATCAAATATGTTGCAATGGATTGTCTGCACTCAATAGAGGACTTACAGCTAAATGGCTTGATAGAGAACATAAGAGCCGTAACGTGTGTGGGTTTCTGTCAAAGCAACTGTAGAGACCGAAAATCTATCACTAGGCAAACACCATACAACTAACAAAGCTCAAATCAAGCTATTGCATTCCATTTGTTTTTGATGAAACCCCACTTTTCATCTATCTAACAACAACAATCAAATCTGTAAAAATAAACAGATAATCAGACTTCAACTCCTCACCCGACAGCCTGTCAGTCCTGGGAGTTTTAACACCGACCAATCCACGGAACTGACATCCTCCCTGGCACCACTCCGCTCCCCAGGCTCCAGGGACAGGCAGCCTGGCAGGCAGCGTTACCGGCACAGAGGGGGTGAGAGTTTAACCCTCTCTCTGTCTCACCCCCCCACTCCCTCTCACAGCAGGCATCACATGGTGAGCTGGGCTGTCCATTACATTTAGAGGCCTGCATGCACGCCAGGTCTGATAAGAGCAGTGGCAGGGTTTCGGGGAATGGGAGGAGGAGTGTATGGCCTGTCAGTAGTCTGTCTGGTCACTAAACAGTTCCTGTTACGCCCTCTGGTCTCCCGTCTTCACCCCATCCCTGTTCAACCTGGGTGTCTGTGACAGTACTGCTAGGAGAGAGGTAACTCTCTGCAGGTTGCTGTCACCTCTACTGCAGCCCGACATTCAGCGCTCCAAAAGGACATTGGAAATGCTACGACTTGCCTATTCTCAACCTCTAATCTGCCTCTCTGGTAAACAGGGCAAGAGTACTTGAATTGAAGATAAGTATGTGCAGCAAGGTCTAAATCATTACTTGACATGTGCGCAATTAACTCTTGCTATTATCTTGCATTGCCCTTTGTCACCTCATCACCCATTGTGAGGTAAATATTTTGACCGTTGTTACTAATCCATGTATTAGAATACATGGGATACAGTACAATACAATTATATGAAAGCATTACAGGCAGTATATTCCAGGCACTTCAAATTAAACATAAGCAAGATGTGTGATTGAAAAAGTATCTACTTCAATGCATGTTGTGGGATAATGGACACCCTGCATCTAACAGCATGAGATGTGCTTCTCACAGAGAGAGAGAGAGAGAGAGAGGGCTGGGCAGGAAACACGCTAACTGAACTGGAGCACACTGGAAGCAATCAGAACGAGCCCACAAAAAGAGAGGGAGAACAGAAAAAACAGAGAAAGAGAGAGAGCTTGTTTCAAAGCAGCAAAGGGCAGACCGGTGAATAATTCCAGAACCTTGAAGGAAATGATGGGAAACTCCCACCCCTTCCAATGGAAAATAACCCAGTGAAGACTTGATTAAAACAATGAGCTGGAACAGTAGAAAAGGCGACGCCAAAGCCCACTGTTGAATGAAGCAGCTTTTATTTTCAGCAGTCCATTAAGCCCAAGAGCTATGGCAGGAAAAAGGGAAGGCAGCCCGGAATCTTCCCAGCACGGACCGCGTTTCCCAGCAGCTTACTGGGCTTCGGAATTTATGAGGCGAAAAACTGATGAGAGACAGATTAAACAACGGGAATGCCTAACTCTAAAAAACTCTAAAAACAGATTTTCAATTATGTATTATTCAAATTATCATTATTATGACAAATGTGAAAATATGAATTAGTAGTAATATTAGCATTAATAATTGCCCTAATGTTGTATATAACAGCATGCGTACCAGAAAGCTAATTCTGATAACTCCAATAAACACAACACATTGCAGTGTGCTGTCGTATAGTTCAGCATCTCTCTCCACAACCCACACTTTCCTCAAGAACCCTGTACAAAATCACTAAGCAACTGCAACATGACAGCGTCCCACGCAGTTAACTTTCTGCTTCCCCCCATATCTTTTAATCAATCTATTAGGGGGAGCTTGGCGATGATGACAGGCCAAGCGACTGATAAAGTGACCTGGCGGACATTTGAGCTGCTCCGGTTTGTGCGTGAGGCAGATAATAGCCAGCGCTGGAAGAGATGATGATGATGATAATGTTGCTACTGAGGCCAAGAGTATATCCAATCTTCCCTAAATGTCAACCTTTACTATTGTACGCTGTAACTCTGAATTTAAGGCACAGCCTGCTCAGATAGGATAATAAACACATTATTTCATTCTATCAGGCTCAAACAATTGCACTCTCCCCAGATGACAATGAAGGGAAGGTAAATAAATAAAAAAGGAGAGGAAAATGAAAAGATGTGCTGGCTAAGGAGCTTCTCATAAGATTACAATGACTGTTCTGTTTTGCTTGTTCTGTCAACAACATACATTCATTTCACAGACATGGGGACTGATCGAAGGCCAAACAGATCTCTATCCCTCTCTCCCCGTCTTTCCTCCTAGGCTCTCTGGTCTGAATGGTGGAGAGGTGAATGACAAGGCGATGTGTTCTGTCTTTCATTACCAGCCTGGCTGTGACTGGACCCATCGTACCCTCACATCCAGACTGGAGGTGGGAGCTGGTGCTCTGTGGCAGGAGACACCCCGCAGTGAAATTCAGCACTTTTTATATCCCAAACAGATGCTTTGGCGTCCCCAATACACAGTAAGAAAACTGACTATTTCGGGAGACTAAAGAGTGCAGCAGCCTCTTTCACAGAAACATGACAAGAATAATAAAGTTGCCATTTTGTCCGTCTGTCTACAGTGTTCAGCTGTATTGTTGGAAGACCTGACGCTGAAGGAGACCGTTGTAAACAGTAAAGCACTTTAAATGAGCAGGGGGTAAAGATCACAGTTTGTAAAAAAATGTTAAAAACTATTAGTCCTATAAACTACTTAATAATGAGGCAGGCTATACAAAACAGAAAATATTGGTGATCAAATACAAAATCGTATATTCTCAAACTTTTAGTCATTTGGTGTCTCTTTCACTCTCTTACAGTCATAACTAAAAAACTATCACTTTAGTCATACAACTGCTTGCGGCAACTGCTGCACATGATACAGTACATCATAGAAGTGATCACACTCTGCTTTTCTCTCCGTGTACTACTAACCGATCCCACTAAAACCCCTAGCATACAGCAGGCTGATACCTTGAAGTTTGGCACACTGCACACCAGCAGAGAGAGAGAGTCCCAGTCCTTGGGGCATGTATTTGCCCTTCTGTGACCTGTTCCTCAAGCATTCATCACCTCTAATGATAAATCAAGTATGAAATGTTGATTTGTCAGGAAAGTAACCTACGTTTTGTTTCATCGCAGACAAACGGTACAAACCAGGGGTGATGAATTATATTTGGTTTTGGATTTGCAAAGAGCACACAGCACAGTAATATATTATTACTTTCACATTTCAGAATGAGAGAAAATATGACAAGTTAATCAAACACACAGAGAGATAAAGAGAGAGGGAGCAGAAAGAGAGTGAGAGACACACACAACGTAAAGTTTTGCTTATTCACTTCATGCATCACCTGTAGCTGGATACTAGGCATTCAATTACATAATATCTCTTCAGTGTAAAGGAACGCAATTGCACATCTAGGATACATGGGAATTACAATGTGTGTATTGGCTTCTAAATACCGGCACAAAACACAATGTGTAATGCATCTCATTCAAATGTAATGGTTGATCGTTTGATTTAGCAAAAAAATAAACACAACTATTGGATTTGTGTTGCGGATTCCAGGAGCGTCCATCGCAGCGCCTTCACATCAAGGGACTGTCAAGCGTGCAACAAATACATTTCTTGGACATGGTGTAATGATGATCAAATTCTAAAAGCTTGAGGAAAGTCCAGCTCAAGGTCACACAAATTAAAATCATACCAAAACAGCCATAGGGACAGTGGTGTGAATCCTCTAAGCGCCCGTGCGATATATAGCCTATAGCCTATATATTAGTCCCAAATCACAAGGAACTGTATTCGTCTGAGCATAGTCAAATATTGACAATTATTTACAGGAATGTTTCTATTTACCATTCCAAATGATGAAGCTCCGTGAGCAACATTTCCATTGATGCAGGCAATCATTTTTCTCTAATTTTATTTTTGCCAAGTCAGAACGGAGTTTGTGAACATTGCGCCACGACTCAAGGATGTTTTTAATTCAGTACCGGCGTCAAATGGACGACACATTTGGGTAGCCTATTTATTTGTGTCAATTACCTGCTGTTGCTGCGCGCTAACGATTACCGTTTTATATGCTTTATGGGTTTATGCATAACCTTGTAGTTAGACGCAATTGTAATGTGATATAATAGGCTATACAACGATAAATCTACATGTTTTCAATGCCGTTGATTTGCCTTTCCGCACTGTAGCCGCACGGTTTGGAGATAACGGTTTCGTTGCATTGGCGCTCCGCGCTGTCAATTATCAAGGCTATTTCTGATGATTGCAATTATTTTCAGAACGTTGTTGCAACAAGAAACTATATTGTTTATAGGCTATACTAATTATTATCATGAGCTTTCCTGTTGGTATAGCCTACCGAATACCCCGCCGCGTGTTAATCTGGGGGTAAAGTGGAAGGGAGTTTCACCACCTTTGGACGGACTGTATAGCCTACTAGAGATGTATTATATTCACAAACAAATTGCAGTGGAAAAGCAAATACTTTTGCGAGAGAAATATATATTTCCATAATCCCAAATGGTATCGTGGAACGTGGCTGTTGTCTGATTGAATGTGTAGCCTAGCATAGAACCTAATTATTTTTTTAAAATCGCAAGGAACAAATTGGCACAAAATGATGTGATAGGCTACTGCACACCATGTCATAATTACATTACATTAATATTCCACTCGTGTATGAGCCGAGTTTAGTCATATTGCACTAATGTTTCCTAGCCTACTACACGACTTCTCAAGTCATGACAATCACCAAGCTTGGAAAAGAGGAGAGATGTGACTTCGAAAAACTTACCAGGATGACAGTCGGCCCAGAAGAGCACGAAGGCAGACAAAATCAGAGACAAGATCCACCAGCAACACGATTGCAGTAGCCTCCGCATGACAAAATGAACATCGAGAGCAAAAAGGGCAACTGTTGAGTTATCCGTCTGATCAAAAAATCTATGTCTGCTGCGTAAAAAGCAGCGCAAATGCTGCTAAATGTAGGCTAGTGACTGTTCAGTGAAATTCAGTGCGGGTCTGGAACGTCCAGAAAATAGTATTTACTTCTCAAAACCTCCTTCCAAACAGCTTCTTGATACTCCCCAAAAAGAACATGTCAGTTAGTAGAGATATAGCTTTCGAGCTTCAATCAGTTCATTTATCAAGGATAGAATAGATAGGAGCAGAGGACGCTAGTGGCAGTAGTCCATGCAGCGGAGAGCTGCAGCGGTTCTGCTGGCGAAAACAGAGAGAGAATAGTTGGAGCGGCACTGGAAGTGTTCCATTCCTCCATCCAGGAAGTAGCGTCTGTGCCAAAGTCTGGCAGAGACTTTAAAACAGGCTTGGGAGAAAAGGCGAGGAGAGGAGGGAGAGAGGTGCAGAGAGAGAGAGAGAGAGATGCAGAGCTCAATCCTCCGGATCCTAGCGCCGGGGAGTATTAACTGTTAAAGCAATAGTATACAGTTTACATGTAAATGCCCACTGTAGAAATCCACGTTTTCGAGCTGAAAAATTATGGTCCATGATGAACAACGATTTAAATCAACAAGTTATAATTTTTGTCAAAATATGATACATTCCCACTTCTGTGCTAATCCTTGTGAAAGAGGTGTCTTTTCCTATGATACCATCCTGATTCTTCACTGACATTTTCAACCTCTCCCTGACCCATTCTGTAATACCAACATGTTTCAAGCAGACCACCATAATCCCTGTGCCCAAGAACGCCAAAGTAACCTGCCAAAATGACTACTGCCCCGTAGCACTCACATCTGTAGCCATAAAATGCTTGCATACTGCCCCAACAGATCCACAGATTACGCAATCTCCATAGCACTCCACACTGCCCTTTTCCACCTGGAGAAAATGAACACCTATGTGACAATGCTGTTCATTGACTACAGCTCAGCATTCAACACCATAATGAACCTCCAAGGTCATCACTAAGCTAAGGACACTGGGACTAAACTCCTCCCTCAGCAACTGGATCCTCGACTTCCTGACGGGCCGCCCCCAGGTGGTAAGGGTAGGTAATAACACATCTGCCACGCTGATCCTCAACACGGGGGCCCCTCAGAGGTGCGTGGTCAGTCCCATCCTGTACGCCCTGTTCACTCGTGACTGCACAGCCAAGCTCGACTCCAACACCATCATTAAGATTGCCGATGACGCAACAGTGGTAGGCCTGATCACCGACAACGATGAGACAGCCTATAGGGAGGAGGTCAGAGACCTGACCGTGTGGTGCAAGGACAACAACCTCTTCCTCAACGTGATCAAGACAAAGGAGATTATTGTGGACTACATGAAAAGGAGGACCGAGCACGCCACATTCTCATTGACGGGGCTGTAGTGGAGCAGGTTGAGAGCTTCAAGTTCCTTGGCGTCCACATCACCAACAAACTAACACGGTCCAAACACACCAAGACAGTCGTGAAGAGGGCACGACAAAACCTATTCCCCCTCAGGAGACTGATAACATTTGTCATGGGTCCTCAGATCCTCAAAAGGTTTTACAGCTGCACCATCATGAGCATCCTGACGGGTTGCATCACTGCCTGGTATGGCAACTGCTCGGCCTCCGACCACAAGGCCTACAGAGAGTAGTGCGTGCGGCCCAGTACATCACCGGGGCCAAGCTCCCTGCCATCCAGGACCTCTATACCAGGCGGTGTCAGAGGAAGACCCTAAAAATTGTCAAAGACTCGCCACCCTAGTCATAGACTGTTCTCTCTGCTACCCCTAGGCAAGTGGTACCAGAGCTCCAAGTCTAGGTTCAAGTGGCTTCTAAACAGCTTCTACCCCCAAGCCATAAGGCTCCTGAACATCTAATCAAATGGTTACCCAGACTATTTGCATTGTCCCCCCCCCCCCCTTCTATGCTGCTGCTACTCTCTATTATCTATGCATAGTCACTTACAAAAATCGACCTACATGTACATATTACCTCAATTACCTCGACACTGGTGGCCCTGCACATTGACTCTGTACCGGTACCCCCTGTATAAATCTCCGCTATTGTTATTTACTGCTGCGCTTTAATTATTTGTTATTCTTATCTCTTACTTTTTTTTGTATTTTCTTAAGACTCCATTGTTGGTTAATTAAGGTCTTGTAAGTAAGCATTTCACTGTAAGGTCTACCTACACCTGTTGTATTCAGCGCACGTGATAATTAACATTTGATTTGATTTGAGCAGGGGAGGGTGTTGCGGGCGTATGGTTGGGGACATCTTTGTCTCCCTGCATTTGCACCAGAAGATTAGGGAAGTGTACAAGTTCTCCCTGGAAACATTCTTGAAAAGCTCCAATTTCTTCTGGAAAGACCGGAATGCTGTTATCATTTCACACACGGTGTTGTCCTGTCCCTGCAGTTTAACTTTCAGTTTATTAAGGTATGATGGAATGTCTGTCAAAAATGCAACTGTTTCCATCTTCTCCTCATCTCCAAAAACTCTGAAAACTGAGTTGCCTTGTCACTCTTTTGCTCTAATAAGAAAGCTTTGATTTCCTCACAAATTGCCAGAAAACGTTCCAAAACCCTGCCTTTGTTGAGACATCTGACATTGTTGTGCAGTAGTAAGTCATCAAAACGGGCATTGGCCTCTGTCAGAAAGCCTCATAGCAGGTGGTGTTGTAGGGAAGATGTTGCTCTCAAAAAGTTTATCAGTTTCATCATCGTTGTTATGACCTACTATTTTCCCAGACTGGCATACAGGACAGATTGATGGATGATGCAGTCAGATGATGTCAGGTCATGGTGGTCCTCTTTCAAACGTGCAACCAGTCCCCTCCCTCTTCCTATCATGGCTGGAGCTCCATCTGTGGAGACCGCTGACTTCAGAATTATCTCCCTTTTTGTCAGAATCCCTTTGATGGCTTCATGGATATCCTCTCCTCGTGTGTGTGTGTGTGTGTGTGTGTGTGTGTGTGTGTGCTTCTAGATGTGTTAAGCCCAACAGCTCCTCACAGAATACCTCCTTTGTTTCATTATAAAACATGACAAATACCAGACGCTGGGCATTATCAGTGTTATCTGTTGATTCATCCACAGCTAATGAAATGCATGGTGCCTTCTGAATTGCCTCATCAAGTTGTGAAGTTACATCTTCAGCTAATATTTCAATTCTCCTCATTGCAGTGGAATTTGACAGTGGGATCTGTTTGATATTTTCCCTGAGCTCATCTTTTTGTTTACCTTCAAGCAAGGTGTCAACAACTTCACACATGCGTTATTTTACCATCTCAGCGTTATAAAATGTTTTTTTTGTGTTTTCCCAATTCTCAGTGAACACTCCACTGCACATTGTTGGGCTGTCAAGGAATTGACAAGGACTTTGGTGGACCTCATATTGGGATTTGAGTTGGTTGATCTTGTTTTTTCTCACATCCATGTTCAGGGGATACATCTGATTGAAATGCCTATGCTTGGTGTATATATGGCGCTTAACAGTGAGACTTTTTCATGAGGGCTACGGACTCATTACATATCAGGCACATTTGTTTTATGCTAGTTGCGGGGAGAATGAATACATACTTTTTCATCCACTCATCTTTGAATATATGTTTTTCAGCGTCAAGTTAATTTTTTGAACAAACCACATTAACAAAGATACTGGTAACTAAGCTCCTTCTATCTGTGATATTAACACTTGAACCGCGGTCAAATCTTTCTGTTTCTTTCTGCCTACTTGTCCCAAGGTTACTCAGAGGATATTTGCATTGATGTGATTAGGTAAGACGCGGCCTATTATATTTGCATATAACCACACGATTGGATTAGATAGGGCACAAGTAAAGGTGGCCGTTATTTTTTTTTTCCCGAGAGAAAGATAGGTTGCTGAGTTAGAGGCCGTTGCACCCAGTTGATTTTTTAAAGCTGTCTATAAATTTTTTTTATTGACTTTTATATAACAAAACGCAATGTTGTCCGGTCCATATTGACCCTTCTCTGGGTCCGGACCCGGACCACTGTCAGCCAGTTGAGTTTAGCTGGCCTGTCCATTACCACAATATCTCTGTGTAACACAAGACTGCCCATTATCACAACATCCCTGTGTGACATAAGTCTAACCATTACCATTTGTATTACTGTAACAAAAAAGCAGTATATGACACTTCCCACTGGGATAAAACTGGTTGTTTTGATGTAATTTAGACAAAGAAAATCTATGCGATGACATTGAATCAATGTGGAAAACTGATTGGATTTGAAAAAAGTAATCATAGTAAGGGAAATTCTTATTTTTTTCACACAACATTTAACCTAAATGAAACCTAAATGTTTTGTTGATTTCACATTAAATTCACGTTAGTTGACAACTCAACCAAATGTAAATCGAAAGTAGATGTTGAATTGACATCTGTGCCCAGTGGGTTGGGTTGGAGAATCAGCAATCTCGGCTGACTAGGGTACCAGTTTTACTGTGTGCCAATCTGTCATACCCAGATGTTGAATCATTCCTGCCTGACATCTTTCCACTGACATCTGTACTACAGTAAATCAATACATTTCTCCTCAATCAACTGCACACAGTGGACTCAACCAAACTGTGACTTTTATGACAAAAAGTATTCCGCTGAGTGGCATCTGACGGACAATGAAAAGTTGTTTTGTTCGTCTCCTGACAACCAATTTACAATCCACATAAAAAGCGTCATAAATTTTGCAGCTGCTGATACGCTCTCTCTCACCCATGTAGATTGTCCCAAAATCACCCTGGTCTGTCTGTTTAACTGAGTGTTTAATTAATAATGCTGTAATGTTGAATTATATGACTTGAGGGTTGGGTCACATTCTATATTCAATTTCTATTGACTGTCTCTTCCCTGGTTATCTCTAGTCTACAATGTAGGATACCTTGCTGCTTACCTGTTAATGTACTGTGTTAAGAAGAACATGTCAATTATGGAGATGAATGGCAGTGAATACAAATACTTTCAGCAGATATCAGTCATACTTGTCTTCCAATAATACACATCTTTTGAATAATCATGGTAATCATCTAACTATCATCAGGATCATTCCTATCACAGCAGCATCTCATTTCCGGTTCAAAAAGGTACAGAAAGACCTTTGCAAAGTCCAAACTTTGCATACATTTAGCCTGCAATCAATTGGGAACCAGTAAAACAATCAATGAGTAAAATAATGTAGGTCAATCTCAATGTCAGTTGGCATATTGACTATTAACTGTCACATATTTAATAGTCAATCAATGACGTTTAGAGGCTCAGAATGTAAACTACATACGAGCACATGTGGCTACATTCGTTGTGGAACTTAGGAGTCACATTATAGTCACATTAACATGCTAGAGAGGAACTTCCCACACTATTTTGCATCACCGGAAGGTGAGTGCTCCAGTCATTTTCATAGTATACAATGAGGAAGACATTTAAAGGGTACATTGTTACAAGTTTTTGTAGTATTCCTGAATGCATTGATTGAAGAATTGTAATCAAACAGAGTTGAGGGGAGTGAAATGAGGCACAGTCATGGATTTTGTGGGGACGGTCGAGTGGAAAAAGGCTACAGAGACAAGTGGGAACCACAGAAATGTCTGTTATGAGTGTGGGAACTTACTGCCTCTACCTAAGCTTCAGGAGACAGTGTACTGTTCCCACTGTGAGGAATGGAACAGGAAAGAGAGGAATAAGGCATCTAAGAGAATGAGGAAAGCAGAGGTTAAGATTGAATTTGATAAAGATGGCAATAGAAAGAGAAATGGGGGGTGATGAAGGCTGGTGGCAAGTGCAAACAAAGTGAGCATTACGCCAGGTTGAATTCTGGAGGTGAAATAGAAGTGAATGAGGGCGAAATAAGTGGAAGGTGTGGTGAAGAGCTCAGAGCCGAGTCTTGCGTCTATGGACAAGATAAAGAAGAATCTGGTCCATAAGAAGTTACATTTTTGGAGAAAGTGGATCTTGCCTTTTGGCGAATCCATTTGTGGTTTCAGGGTGGGTGGGAAAGGAGTTGGGTGCAGTTGAGTCAGTGAAGGTAACCCATAGTGGAGTTGTGATATTTGTGTGCGTTTCTTCCGCCAGGAGGGAGTGGGCGCTCCGTGTCACGAAACTCGGGGCAAGATCAGTTTCTTGTTTTGCTCTTAGGACAGGGTGCCATTGGAAACAAAGGAGTGATTTCTGACCTAGCGTTAACTGTGGAAGGTGGAGAAATGTAAGGTGAAGATTCCCTGTGTTTTTGACATCCACCTTTTGGTGCGACGCAGACCTGGTGGTGAGCGTGGGGAAGTAGAGGAGTCACTGTTTGTCCTTTTGAGTTTTGAGTTAGTGTCTTATGTTAGGATATATTTGTTTTCCTGTTAGAGCTTTTGTGCTGAACCGACTGCAGTGTTTCAGGTGGTCGTTTTGCAGCAGTGTGTAGGTGGGAGATTCTAAATTGTGGGAAGTGTGCAGGAAGGCATGGAATATGTAGTTTCCATGTAAAAAGTTGCGTGCGTCAACTGTAGTGGTGATCAAAAGAGAACCATCGCATTCTCCTAAAAGCTTGACTGGTATGTAAAACCCGCAAATTCAGACAAACAAAGAGGTGTAATGGGTTCACACTCAAAAATATGTTGCATAAAGCTTACATCATTATTCAATGTTTTTAACATTTTACAGCATCGGGGATAGTGTACACAGACGTTTTGGCGTAAAAGCCTTCTTCAGTGTGTAGGTACAATTTTCTTTCATTCAAAACCGTATTAATAAAGAGCAACAGATGAGCAGCAGGTGATTCTGCTAATCAGGGACCCCTCTGGTCTACTTGTATATAAATTTGTCACCAAAAGATACAGAATTCTAAGGTATGGGAGGGGCAACTCAGAAATCAATCGCCCCAGATGTCCGCCCGCCTAAATACATCACGTCAATTCATGAGGTAGCCCACCACAACGGACATCAGGCAAAGACGTTCATAAATATCAAATCAAATCAAATTTTATTTGTCACATACACATGGTTAGCAGATGTTAGTGTAGCGAAATGCTTGTACTTTTAGTTCCGACAATGCAGTAATAACCAACGAGTAATCTAACCTAACAATTCCACAACTACTACCTTATACACACAAGTGTAAAGGGATAAAGAATATGTACATAAAGATATATGAATGAGTGATGGTACAGAACGGCATAGGCAAGATGCAGTAGATGGTATAGAGTACAGTACATACATATGAGATGAGTAATGTAGGGTATATAAACATAAAGTGGCATAGTTTAAAGTGGCTAGTGATACATGTATTACATAAAGATGGCAAGATGCAGTAGATGATATAGAGTACAGTATGTACATACACATATGAGATGAGTAATGTAGGGAATGTAAACATTATATTAAGTGGCATTGTTTAAAGTGGCTAGTGATACATTTTTTACATCAATTTCCATTATTATTAAAGTGGCTGGAGTTGAGTCAGAATGTTGGCAGCAGCCACTCAATGTTAGTGGTGACTGTTTAACAGTCTGATGGCCTTGAGATAGAAGCTGTTTTTCAGTCTCTCGGTCCCTGCTTTGATGCAACTGTACTGACCTCACCTTCTAGATGATAGCGGGGTGAACAGGCAGTGGCTCGGGTGGTTGTTGTCCTTGATGATCTTTGTGGCCTTGCTGTGACATCGGGTGGTGTAGGTGTCCTGGAGGGCAGGCATTTTGCCCCCGGTGATGCGTTGTGCAGACCTCACTACCCTCTGGAGAGCCTTACGGCTGCCGTACCAGGCGGTGATACAGCCCGACAGGATTCTCTCGATTGTGCATCTGTAGAAGTTTGCGAGTGCTTTTTTCTTCAGCCTCCTGAGGTTGAAGAGGCGCTGCTACACCTTCTTCACAACGCTGTCTGTGTGGGTGGACAAATTCAGTTTGTCCGTGATGTGTACGCCGAGGAACTTAAAACTTACTACCCTCTCCACTACTGTCCCGTCGATGTGGATAGGGGGGTGCTCCCTCTGCTGTTTCCTGAAGTCCACTATCATCTCTTTTGTTTTGTTGACGTTGAGTGTGAGGTTATTTTCCTGACACCACACTCCGAGGGCTCTCACCTCCTCCCTGTAGGCCATCTCGTCATTGTTGGTAATCAAGCCTACCACTGTTGTGTCGTCCGCAAACTTGATGATTGAGTTGAAGGCGTGCATGGCCACGAAGTCATGGGTGAACAGGGAGTGCAGGAGAGGGCTCAGAACGCACCCTTGTGGTGCCCCAGTGTTGAGGATCAGCGGGGTGGAGATGTTGTTACCTGACCTCACCACCTGGGGGCAGCCCGTCAGGAAGTTCAGTACCCAGTTGCACACGGCGGGGTCGAGACCCAGGGTCTCGAGCTTGATGACGAGTTTGGAGGGTACTATGGTGTTAAATGCTAATCTGTAGTCGATGAACAGCATTCTCATATAGGTATTCCTCTTGTCCAGATGGGTTAGGGCAGTGTGCAGTGTGGTTGCGATCGCATTGTCTGTGAACCTATTGGGGCGGTAAGCAAATATGTGGGGCCAACTCATAAACAATATGCAACATCTGATATGGACAGTGTTCTTGTATAGCAGTCTTAATGTGGCTTATAAGAAGGAGGCTATCTCATGAATTGATGTGATGTATTTAGGTTAACACTTTTGAACTTGGTGCTACAAGGTTCTATCTGCAGTCCAATCACACAATGCTGGGTTGTCAATAAAAAAATAATTGTATGTAAGGTGATTTGACTTATTGAGTAATGAATCATCACAAAACAGTTCTGAGATCTGGGACTTATTTTTTTTTAATTATCTCAAAACCATACATTTTGCAGATAGAACCTTATAGTCCCAAGTTCTTCATTATTAATATCATAGTTTCTGGTCGACTTTTTCAGAAGAATGGACATAACTTAAAGGAAAGATTCACCCATTTTGAATATTATATTGTATTTGTGCATATCTGAGTGATGTTCTATCAATTCCCGAGGTCATTTCAAGTATTGTATTTCTGTATGCTTGAATGGCGAATAGCTCAGATACACATGAAAACATGAAATGACCACAGGAATCGATAGAACATCGCTCAGAGATGCACAAATACGATATCACATTCAAAATGAGTGAATCTTTCCTTCAAGCTCTTTATGGTAGCAGTCATTCAATCTTCTCAGTGTAACAGTTGGGATAATGGGACCATGCGGAGTACACCGCATTTCTCAGAGCCATATTAGAGCCCTGCAAGGGCATACATTTTTAGCAGTGGTGTGTATTAATGGATACCAAGGGAAGCCAGGCTTCACCAAAAAATGGACAAAAAAAAGTATACATATTTTTTAAATAATGTATCTTTTGTTTCTCTCCGTTTCCTCATTTCCCTTCAATTTGCAAAAAGCTGAATGTATCTCACATGAGAAAGCATCTGAATGAGCGAAACAGCGAACCTCGGTCTCTCTATGTGTAGGCCATCTATCTGATGCTGTGTGGTCCAAACAAGTATGACATTGTTGCCGTCCGTAGCATTGAATGCAATGGAAGCCAGCATTTGGCCTCCCTTGACAAAAAAGTAAACAAAATTTGCCAATCAGCATTGATCTAAATTGAGTGAGCTCAACTGTAGGTGGTCCTGGCGCACCAAAATAAAGTGTCAGGGGAAACCAGTTTGGATTTTGGTGTCACTCCTATCAAATCACTTTGCAAGCATACATCATTGACAGAAACTACTTGAATTGTTGCGTCCCTAACTAGCTAAAATTGGCACTGACCTAAATTAGCCATGGATGGAGATAGGAATTTGGACTACTGGTTTCACTTAATTCTCCGTACTGGCCAATGATTATATCAGCGATTCTGATCCGATAATTAATTCATACATTGTTGTGCCCCTGGCCTGAGAGGATGGAATTTCCATATGTAGCTAGATGTAGAAGTCTAAGGTTAACTAACTAACGTTGCTCATGAATTGAAGTTACAAGCAAGCAAACATTTTAGCCAGGTAGCCTAGGACAACAAAAAATAAAAGTGTGTACTGTATGACAGAGTGATGGATCGTGATAGAATGGAGGATGGCATTGGGGTTTCTCTACAAGTAGGGTGGGTCAACGTGTACACACACGCGCACGGGCTCGCACAGAAATCAGAACCATGGACAGCCACATCATATTTGGCTTACGTTGATTGTACTGTATTAGACTAAGCAGAGGAGATTAATTAATGATGTTGAAATGTTGAAGTTGAAATGGTGCTGGAATAGTGGAGGCAGCTCCTGTTTTCTTTGCGACTTGCGGTAACTCTCTGTGGTTCTAATTTAGTGGTCCGAAAATATTGGAAACATTAACTGTCTTCTTATTGTCTCTGCCTTTAGGCCTATACATCACGGTTGCAAGGCATATGAATTAACAGGTTAAAGAGCTAACAACGCAATTATCACAGCACATACAGTAAGTGGATTGTAATATGGCTCTTTGAAGGGGTGTGCTTAGCTTCCCCAGTGATTTCCCCCATGCACAGCTACTCATTTTTAGCCCGACCCCTACCCATCCCCGCGATGTTCAGGCCCTACTCTACCCAGGCCCGAATGCTTCTGCCAAATTTAAGCCCCTGCTTTAAACCTGAAATCAGAAATAACTTCCTCTGTTAATAAATCCATTTGACCCCAAACTTTTGAAAGGTAGTAAGTTTGGGGTCACTTAATTTTTTTGAAAGAAAAGCTACATTTTTGACCTTTGAAATAACATAAAATTGATCAGAAATACAGTGTAGACATCGTTAATGTTGTAAATGACTATTGTAGCTGGAAACAGCACATTTTTTATGGAATACAGTACTTGGAGTCACAGTATCGATATAAAATCTGCAAAAATAATATTGCGATACTCTCCTGTATCGATTTTTCCCTGATCCCTAGTTCTATCACAGTGCAATTAGTTAGGCCTATTACAACTTAAACCTGTTTTCAGTGTCTTAAAACGTCTTATGGCTGGGAGAAATTTTGAGTAGCTGGGATCAATAAGGTGCCCAGAGTAAACTGCCTGCTACTCAGGTCCAGTTGCTAATATATGCATATTATTAGTAGATTTGGATGGAAAACACTCTGATGTTTCTAAAAAACTGTTTGAATGATGTCTGTGAGTATAACAGAATTTATATGGCAGGCAAAAACCTGAGAAAAAATCCAACCAGGAAGTGGGAAATCTGAGGTTTGTAGTTTTTCAACTCTTTGCCTATCGAATATACTTTGTCTATGGGGTCAAATTGCACTTCCTTATGCTTCCACTAGATGTCAACAGCCTTTACAACCTTGTTTGATGCTTCTACTGTGAATGAGGGGGGAATGGGAGCTGAATGAGTAAGTTTGTCTGGCAGAGTGGCATGGGCTGGTCACGCGCATTCACGTGAGAGTTAGCTTGCGTTCCATTGCATTTCTGAAGACAAAGGAATTCTCCGGTTGGAACATTATTGAAGTTTTGTTAAAAACATTCTAAAGATTGATTATATACTTCGTTTGACATGTTTCTACTGACTGTAACGGAACTATTTGACTTTTCGTCTGGCCTGCGCGTCATGAATTTGGATTACTGGGCTAAACGCGCAAACAAAAAGGAGGTATATGGACATAAATGATGGACTTTATCGAACAAATCAAATATTTATTGTGGAACTGGGATTCCTGGGAGTGTATTCTGATGAAGATCATCAAAGGTAAGTGAATATTTCTAACGTTATTTCTGACTTCTGTTGACTCCACAACATTTATTTTTTTATTTATTTTACCTTTATTTAACCAGGTAGGCAAGTTGAGAACAAGTTCTCATTTACAATTGCGACCTGGCCAAGATAAAGCAAAGCAGTTCGACAGATACAACAACACAGAGTTACACATGGAGTAAAACAAACATACAGTCAATAATAAAGTATAAACAAGTCTATATACAATGTGAGCAAATGAGGTGAGAAGGGAGGTAAAGGCAAAAAAAGGCCTTGGTGGTAAGGTAAATACAATATAGCAAGTAAAACACTGGAATGGTAGTTTTGCAATGAAAGAATGTGCAAAGTAGAAATAAAAATAATGGGGTGCAAAGGAGCAAAATAAATAAATAAATTAAATACAGTTGGGAAAGAGGTAGTTGATAGGGCTAAATTATAGGTGGGCTATGTACAGGTGCAGTAATCTGTGAGCTGCTCTGACAGTTGGTGCTTAAAGCTAGTGAGGGAGATAAGTGTTTCCAGTTTCAGAGATTTTTGTAGTTCGTTCCAGTCATTGGCAGCAGAGAACTGGAAAGAGAGACGGCCAAAGAAAGAATTGGTTTTGGGGGTGACTAGAGAGATATACCTGCTGGAGCGTGTGCTACAGGTGGGAGATGCTATGGTGACCAGCGAGCTGAGATAAGGGGGGACTTTACCTAGCAGGGTCTTGTAGATGACATGGAGCCAGTGGGTTTGGCGACGAGTATGAAGCGAGGGCCAGCCAACGAGAGCGTACAGGTCGCAATGGTGGGTAGTATATGGGGCTTTGGTGACAAAACGGATTGCACTGTGATAGACTGCATCCAGTTTGTTGAGTAGGGTATTGGAGGCTATTTTGTAAATTACATCGCCAAAGTCGAGGATTGGTAGGATGGTCAGTTTTACAAGGGTATGTTTGGCAGCATGAGTGAAGGATGCTTTGTTGCGAAATAGGAAGCCAATTCTAGATTTAACTTTGGATTGGAGATGTTTGATATGGGTCTGGAAGGAGAGTTTACAGTCTAACCAGACACCTAAGTATTTGTAGTTGTCCACGTATTCTAAGTCAGAGCCGTCCAGAGTAGTGATGTTGGACAGGCGGGTAGGTGCAGGTAGTGATCGGTTGAAGAGCATGCATTTAGTTTTACTTGTATTTAAGAGCAATTGGAGGCCACGGAAGGAGAGTTGTATGGCATTGAAGCTTGCCTGGAGGGTTGTTAACACAGTGTCCAAAGAAGGGCCGGAAGTATACAGAATGGTGTCGTCTGCGTAGAGGTGGATCAGAGACTCACCAGCAGCAAGAGCGACCTCATTGATGTATACAGAGAAGAGAGTCGGTCCAAGAATTGAACCCTGTGGCACCCCCATAGAGACTGCCAGAGGTCCGGACAACAGACCCTCAGATTTGACACACTGAACTCTATCAGAGAAGTAGTTGGTGAACCAGGCGAGGCAATCATTTGAGAAACCAAGGCTGTTGAGTCTGCCGATGAGGATGTGGTGATTGACAGAGTCGAAAGCCTTGGCCAGATCAATGAATACGGCTGCACAGTAATGTTTCTTATCGATGGCGGTTAAGATATCGTTTAGGACCTTGAGCGTGGCTGAGGTGCACCCATGACCAGCTCTGAAACCAGATTGCATAGCAGAGAAGGTATGGTGAGATTCAAAATGGTCGGTAATCTGTTTGTTGACTTGGCTTTCGAAGACCTTAGAAAGGCATGGTAGGATAGATATAGGTCTGTAGCAGTTTGGGTCAAGAGTGTCCCCCCCTTTGAAGAGGGGGATGACCGCAGCTGCTTTCCAATCTTTGGGAATCTCAGACGACACGAAAGAGAGGTTGAACAGGCTAGTAATAGGGGTGGCAACAATTTCGGCAGATAATTTTAGAAAGAAAGGGTCCAGATTGTCTAGCCCGGCTGATTTGTAGGGGTCCAGATTTTGCAGCTCTTTCAGAACATCAGCTGAATGGATTTGGGAGAAGGAGAAATGGGGAAGGCTTGGGCGAGTTGCTGTTGGGGGTGCAGTGCTGTTGACAGGGGTAGGAGTAGCCAGGTGGAAAGCATGGCCAGCAGTAGAAAAATGCTTATTGAAATTTTCAATTATGGTGGATTTATCAGTGGTGACAGTGTTTCCTATCTTCAGTGCAGTGGGCAGCTGGGAGGAGGTGTTCTTATTCTCCATGGACTTTACAGTGTCCCAGAACTTTTTTGAGTTAGTGTTGCAAGAAGCAAATTTCTGCTTGAAAAAGCTAGCCTTGGCTTTTCTAACTGCCTGTGTATAATGGTTTCTAGCTTCCCTGAACAGCTGCATATCACGGGGGCTGTTCGATGCTAATGCAGAACGCCATAGGACGTTTTTGTGTTGATTAAGGGCAGTCAGGTCTGGGGAGAACCAAGGGCTATATCTGTTCCTGGTTCTAAATTTCTTGAATGGGGCATGTTTATTTAAGATGGTTAGGAAGGCATTTTTAAAAAATATCCAGGCATCCTCTACTGACGGGATGAGGTCAATATCCTTCCAGGATACCCCGGCCAGGTCGATTAGAAAGGCCTGCTCGATGAAGTGTTTCAGGGAGCGTTTTACAGTGATGAGAGGAGGTCGTTTGACCGCTGACCCATTACGGATGCAGGCAATGAGGCAGTGATCGCTGAGATCTTGGTTGAAGACAGCAGAGGTGTATTTAGAGGGGAAGTTGGTTAGGATGATATCTATGAGGGTGCCCGTGTTTAAGGCTTTGGGGAGGTACCTGGTAGGTTCATTGATAATTTGTGTGAGATTGAGGGCATCAAGTTTAGATTGTAGGATGGCTGGGGTGTTAAACATGTTCCAGTTTAGGTCGCCTAGCAGCACGAGCTCTGAAGATAGATGGGGGGCAATCAGTTCACATATGGTGTCCAGAGCACAGCTGGGGGCAGAGGGTGGTCTATAGCAGGCGGCAACGGTGAGAGACTTGTTTTTAGAGAGGTGGATTTTTAAAAGTAGAAGTTCAAATTGTTTGGGTACAGACCTGGATAGTAGGACAGAACTCTGCAGGCTATCTTTGCAGTAGATTGCAACACCGCCCCCTTTGGCAGTTCTATCTTGTCTGAAAATGTTGTAGTTTGGAATTAAAATGTCTGAATTTTTGGTGGTCTTCCTAAGCCAGGATTCAGACACAGCTAGAACATCCGGGTTGGCAGAGTGTGCTAAAGCAGTGAATAGAACAAACTTAGGGAGGAGGCTTCTAATGTTAACATGCATGAAACCAAGGCTATTACGGTTACAGAAGTCGTCAAAAGAGAGCGCCTGGGGAATAGGAGTGGAGCTAGGCACTGCAGGGCCTGGATTCACCTCTACATCGCCAGAGGAACATAGGAGGAGTAGAATAAGGGTGCGACTAAAAGCAATAAGAATTGGTCGTCTAGAACGTCTGGAACAGAGAGTAAAAGGAGGTTTCTGGGGGCGATAAAATAGCATCAAGGTATAATGTACAGACAAAGGTAAGGTAGGATGTGAATACAGTGGAGGTAAACCTAGGTATTGAGTGATGAAGAGAGAGATATTGTCTCTAGAAACATCATTGAAACCAGGAGATGTCATTGCATGTGTGGGTGGTGGAACTAATAGGTTGGATAAGGTATAGTGAGCAGGACTAGAGGCTCTACAGTGAAATAAGCCAATAAACACTAACCAGAACAGCAATGGACAAGACATATTGACATTAAGGAGAGGCATGCTTAGTCGAGTGATCAAAAGGGTCCAGTGAGTGGAGAGGTTGGTTTAGGGTCACGGCGATTTAGACAGCTAGCCAAGCCAACCGGTAGCAAGCTAGCATAGGATGGAGTCTGTTGTTAGCCACGTCTTGCGTTCGGTGGGGTTCCGTGTGGTAGAGGGGATTAATCCAAATCACACAACAACAACAAAAATAAGAACAATAGATATAGTTATAGAGGCCCGAGAAGAAAACATAATAATAAAAATAAATAAATTGTCCGATTGTCTATTCAGATAGCAGCCGGAAAGACAGCTAACGGTTAGCGGGCCGCAGATGGGCGTTCAGGTAACGTCGCGACAGAGGAGCCAGCCGGATCTCCTTCAGGTAGATAACGTCGGCAGTCCGGTTGTGAAGGCCCGGTGGGGCTCCGCGTAGGCAGTGAAACGGGTCCGGATAGGTGACTGCAGCCCAGGAGTGAATGATGGAACTCAGGAGTGATTGACGGAGCTGGCTAGCACCGGAACAATCGATGTTTGCTCCGGAATCGACGAAAGCCGACTGTCACACGGATAGCAGCTAGCTAGCTGTGAGATCCGGGTATGAATGTCCAGAGAGCAGTTGAAATCCAGGGACATGGAGAGAAAAATTGGTCCGGTATGTTCCGTTCCGAGCCGCGCTGCGCCGTACAAAACTGGCGATAGATTTTCGATAGATTTTCGAGCTAAAGGACAGCCGATGACCACAAACCGTGGTTAGCTTCTGATTAGCTTCTGGATTAGCTTCTGGGCTAGCTCCTGGCTAGCTTCTGGCTAGTTTCTGGCCAGCCTCCTGGAGTTTCTGGCTAGCTTCCTGAAGGATTGCAGATCTGAGGTAAATAATACTTTTTTATAAATATAAATTGGTGAGGCTGGTTGCAGGAGAGTGTTTAGAAGATGAGTTGATGGAAAATAAAAATAAAATGTATGTGAAAAAAGTTGTAAATATATATATATACAGGACACGACAAGACGAGGACAAAAGACGTCTGAACTGCTATGCGATCTTGGAGGGGAACATGGCGGATATCTGTATGGCTTGATTTGTTGTCTGAGCGCTGTACTCAGATTATTGCATGGTGTGCTTTTTTGGTAAAGCTTTTTTGAAATCTGACACAGCAAATGCATTAACCTTTCTGATCTCCCCATCCCGGATCCGGGTTCGTGAATACAGACTCAAGCTCATTACCATAACGCAACGTTAACTATTCATGAAAATCGCAAATGAAATGAAATAAATATGCTAGCTCTCAAGCTTAGCCTTTTGTTAACAACACTGTCATCTCAGATTTTCAAAATATGCTTCTCAACCATTGCAAAACAAGCATTTGTGTAACAGTATTGATGGCTAACGTAGCATTTAGCATTAGCATTCAGCTGGCAACATTTACACAAAAAAACAGAAAAGCATTCAAAAAAATCATTTACCTTTGAAGAACTTCAGATGTTTTCAATGAGGAGACTCTCAGATAGCAAATGTTCAGTTTTTCCTGAAAGATTATTTGTTTAGGACAAATCGCTCCGTTTTCTGCGTCACGTTTAGCTATGAAAAAACCCCTGTATCCAGGATTGTGTAAATCTATCAGCAAGCTCATTAGCATAACACAACGTTAACTATTTATGAAAATCGCAAATGAAATGAAATAAATATGCCATCTCTCAAGCTTAGCCTTTTGTAAACAACACTGTCATCTCAGATTTTCAAAATATGCTTCTCAACCATAGGAAAACAATCATTTGTGTAAAAGTAGCTAGCTAGAGTTAGCATTTCGCGTTAGCATTTAGCGTTAGCATTAGCGTTAGCATCCAGCACGCAACATTAACAAAAACATAAAAGCCTTCAAATAAAATCATTTACCTTTGAAGAACTTCTGATGTTTTCAATGAGGATACTCTCAGTTAGATAGCAGATGCTCAGTTTTTCCAAAAAGATTCCTTGTGTATTAGAAATAGCTCCGTTTTATACATCACATTTGGCTACCAAAAAAAATCCATAAATTCAGTCCTCAAAACGCAAACTTTTTTCCAAATTAACTCCATAATATCGACTGAAAACATGGCAAACGTTGTTTAGAATCAATCCTCAAGGTGTTTTTCACATATCTCTTCATTGATACATCGTTCTTGGACACATGCTTTCTCTCCTGAATCCCAGGAGAAAATGACCGCACCTGAAGATTACGCACAAATTTAGACAAAGGACACCGGGCGGACCTCTGGAAAATGTAGTCTCTTATGGCCAATCTTCCAATGATATGCCTACAAATACGTCACAATGCTGCTAAGACCTTGGGCGAACGACAGAAAGTGTAGGCTCATTCCTTGCGCAATCACAGCCATATAAGGAGAGAATGGAAAACAGAGCTTCAGAAATTCTGCTAATTCCTGGGTGATGCATCATCTTGGTTTCGCCTGTAGAATGAGTTCTTGGGCACTTACAAACAAAATCTTTGCAGATTCTGAAACTTCAGAGTGTTTTCTTTCCAAAACTGTCAAGAATATGCATAGTCGAGCATCTTTTCGTGACAAAATATCGCGCTTAAAACGGGAACGTTTTTTATCCAAAAATGAAATAGCGCCCCTAGAGCTCTAAGAGGTTAAGGAGGAGTGTATCTATAATTCCATGCATAATAGTTATATATTTTATTAATGTTTATTATGAGTATTTCTGTAAATTGATGTGGCTCTCTGCAAAATCACTGGATGTTTTGGAACTACTAAACATAAAGCGCCAATGTAAACTCTGATGTTTGTATATAAATTTGAACTTTATCGAACAAAACATACATGTATTGTGTAACATGAAGTCCTATGAGTGTCATCTGATGAAGATCATCAAAGGTTAGTGATACATTTGATCACTATTTCTGCTTTTTGTGACTCCTCTCTTTGGCTGGAAAAATGGCTGTGTTTTTCTGTGACTTGGTGCAGACCTAACATTATCGTTTGGTGTGCTTTCGTCGTAAAGCCTTTTTGAAATCGGACACGGTGGTGGGATTAACAACAAGTTTATCTTTAAAAAGGTATAAAATACTTCCATGTTTGAGGAATTTTAATTATTAGATTTCTGTTGTTTTTAATTTGGCGCTCTGCACTTTTACTGGCTGTTGTCATATCGATCCTGTTAGCGGGATTCAAGCCATAAGAAGTTAATAAATTAATATTTAGTGCAAACATTAGATTTGCAATAAAGATCAATCAAGTATGTTGAATCCTTCTCCAACTCTAGAATTACTGTTTGATAAGATAAGTCAAAGATGCACCACTGGGCTTGTTATGTAACTCATGAACAGCTATAACAGCAGCTATAACAGTGCTATAACAGCTTAATGTAAACTCTTTCTATCGACTACTATACGTAGCATCTGAATGTATGGACTCTTTAGACAGTCTTCCTGTTCCACCCTTTGACCTACTGTTAGTCTTCTCAGACAGTGGGAGTCCAGAAGTGACCAGCTGGATTTTTTAATTAGCAGAATTTGATTAAATACATTTTAATTATCTGGTTCTCAGTGGTGCTGTTCAGGGATGTCACGTGGTTCTTCTTTGTAATGGGGACTGTCTGTCTCCTCAGCAAAAATAGATCGGTAAATAAAGAGAGAAATTTTCCTCTCCAGCACATATGGGACACCTACTCCTGTGAACCCCTGCTAAACTAAACAGTACACATACTTGGAGCTGCAAACCTGTTTATTTGAACCCTAACCCAAAGCCGACGTGGGAAAAAAGGTCCATGGCAGTATGTGCCAGGTGCTCTCCCAGATGTGCATGTGCTTGGTTTGAATCATTCTAGATGAATTATACAGTTCACACACTTCACCCACCTTAATTACAAGACAACTCAGTAATGATACATGCTACTGAAGTCTTCTATATTTTCAATCCCTTCTCCGTAAGCATATTTTGATCTTCTTGGCCATCCATACATCCCTCTATGTACAGTGTGTCTACACAGTCACACATATTAACATACAGTACAGCCAGTGGGGATGAATATATGAATATATCATACTTGTCCTCAGCTTTCCCTGGTTCCAAACTTCATGTGGAGATTTGTGGACAGTGATGCATAATTCAAGCGGACTGACATCAATTATGCACCATTTATTCATGCCACAGCAATACCTAATTGATTTTTATTTTATTTGATTCATGTATAATTAAACAGCTATAGACCTTTGTTCATTTCTCTATCCCTGTATTTATCCCAGCATGACCACCATGTATTGTGTTGTTTAGTGTGTTGTGTGCATCATTACGCACACCAGTGGAGGCTACTCAGAGGAGGAACGGGAAGACCATCCTGCTCAGTGAATTACATAAAAATAAAAATACTGAAACATTAAAAATATATTCACGTCATTAAATAATTGATTAAAACACACTGTTTTCCAATGAAGGTCTACAATAGCCTCAGCAGCACTCTGTATGGTAGCACCATGGTGTAGCCAGAGGACAGCTACCTTCTGTCCTCCTCTGGGCACATTGACTTCAATAAAAAACCTAGGAGACTCATGGTTCTCACCCACTTCCATAGACTTAAACAGAAATTATTACAACTTCCGGAGGATGTCCTCCAACCTATCATAGCTCTTGCAGCATAAACTGACACCCAATCAAGAGGATCAGTGAATAAATCTAGTACTGAAAGCATAAGCTACAGCTAGCTAGCACTGCAGTGCATACAATGTGGTGAGTAGTTGACTCAAAGAGAGAGAAAGACAATAGTTTAACAGTTTTTAACAAATACATTTCTTCCAAAATTAAGTAAAAGAGAGAGAGATATTTGGTTGTATTTAAAAAAAAACTTCCAATAGCTAGCGAATGCAGCTAGCTAGTTTAGCCTACTAAAACACTCAGCTCATATAGAGAGGGATGCTATTTTAGCTAGCTGGCTATAGCTATCCAACACTGGAACTCTTCCAAGTCAAGTAAGCATTTGTTTTTATTAATTTATTGCCACCAGGGCCCGCCCGTGCAACTGCTAAACTGGTCGCTGACTGTACACTGTATCGCATGATTGTAGCAAGTTTACTAACACGTTAGTTCTAGAAGCTATTTTAACTACAACGTGACAAAGATGTAGGCTGTGTGTAGCGGTTATCGGTCATGATATGAAGATTTGGCTTAGAAAGGTTTTTCGCCTGGTCACAGACAACTGATGTCTTGTGCACTGAAGGTAAAAAGTGAGAGGAGAGCGCATAAGGTAGTTGCGAGAAGGAATTATATATACAACGAGCAAAGTGATCATGCACTTTTTATGTGGCTGCTATGAAAGTGAACTGTGTTAGTGTGTGATCAGGGGTGTAGTCATTATGCCAATTCTGTTGAAAAAAAAGAAGCAAACAGAACGAAATGGGGATAAACATACCTGAATTTGTCCAATAGAGACTCTCATTTGCAAGTGTTGGTCTAATGATTACAACCTAGATGCAGGCAAGAGTGTGCATGGTGGTATTGAATGAGTGCGTCACTGTCCGTCACTTTGATTAATTAACATTCTCTCGACCTGTGCACATACGTTGTAAAATTTAATTCATAGGCTAGGTTGTTAAAGGAAAATTTGACTATCATTTAGTAGCCTAAATCACTGTTACAATGAGCTGGGTGAATGGAATAGGAATGACAGTCATCCAATACGCTGTCATAGAAATAAGGCCATGCTCAGATTTAAAAAATAATAATCCTCCCTCATCTTAAACGGCATCGAACGCCACTGACACACACAGATCCCACTTGAAGCACTTGTCTCACATTGAGAATGCACAGGCCTATATCTATTTAAGTTATAATTAGGTTTTGAAAATGACTTAGCCATACTCCAATGTAAATGTTATATTCCTATCCTCATTGACATTAATTTACCATCATATGAGTGTTACACAATCTAGTTCTGGAACTGAGATATGAAATACCAACACTCTCACTTCTTAAAGTCATAACAAAATCAAATGTTCTTCCAAAGCAACCCTGTATTCAGGTCAGTGTTCTCCCACTTTGAAAGTCAAGTGACCTAAAAATAAAGCAATAAATACACACTGAGTTTATCCAGTCATCTCTGCCTGTTCCTTGAGTCCCGAAAGGAGAGCAGGAGGAATAGAGAGAGTGGTGAAGCTAACAGAACCAATGGCTCCTCAGTTCTAATTCTGTCACTGTGTGGGTGTGTGAGTGTGTATGTGTGGTGGTGTGTGTGTGTGTGTGTGTGTGTGCTCTCTGAGGTCAGGCTGTGTGTGTGTGAGGCTGCAGAATGATTTTCAAGGTGAGGTCGTAAGGTCACTACCATAGTGCGGTGGAAGGTGCCCAGACCCTCAGCAGAATATCAACTCTCCACCTCTTCTTGTATTTCTCTTCCATTTACATGGAGCCTCACGTCCGTCCTGGTCTTTGCCACTGGCAGGTAAAGAAAAGCGGAGGAGAATATCAGAGAGGAGTTCACAGTCCATCCAGTCAGCCCAGGTCCACTTAAAGATGGGTATGATTAATAAAGAAGTCAAGCACACTGTGTACAGTATCTGACTAAACTCTTAGACAGCCTGTAGTGCAGAGGGAAAGGACATATGTTATCTAAATTGGCAATACATTTAGCTGTGTCTATAAATGAATTAGGATGGTGACGTACTCAATGACATAAAAGAATGCAATGAGGATAAGTCAAGTCATTCATGAACTTTTGATAATTATAAGTAAATACATGTGCCGCTGCATCGTAGAGGCCTTTATTAAGTGTATCATTCCCCATGCTTATTGTGATACCCTTCAACACTGACTATCCTGTTAGTGTTGTTTCTGGTCAAGTCTCAGCATGGGACTTTGTGTACGTCAAGGTCAATGGCAGAGCAACAAAGGAGCGAAGCTCCAACCCATAGTGTCCCAGTGTATGACAGTCATTTATCTCCACTCTGTATTTCTGCTGTTAATCCGATTGTAGACAAAGGCCGTCATTCCCAATCACATTAACCATTTGGCATCTCCTCAGTCTCTTTCACTCTTAATCAATTTCAATACGAGCAACAATTTAACTTTATCGCATTGGGCACAACAACAAAAGATAATTTGTAATATCTGATTTGGGGGGAGGGGGAAAATTAAACATTTTGAGGAGGGTGAATAGGATGGGGAGAAATAGACAGGAAAGATGATGTGGAAATACATAATATGGAGGGAGAGAAAGAGGTATAGCAGAATAAGAGTTTATCAATTCAAATAGACTGTCTGAGCAATGATGGGGTTCCTTGTTTTTTTGTTAGTGGTCTTGCCTGGGGATACGAAGTTTTTGCTCAATCCTTTAAATCATGTACAACTGAATTCTGGAGATGTTTCAGCCACTGTTCGATCTGTTATTTGTCTTACCACTAAGTAAAAGGATCACCATTCCAGAAATGGGAAACGTGTTCAATTTCACTTTCTAATTTCACCGTTCAATCTATTTTATCCTCTCTTCAATCAAAAAGAGCAAGCAATGCAGATGCAGAAGCACAGTGGCTAGGAAAACCTTCCTAGAAGGCAGGGACCTATGAAGAAACCTAGAGCGGAACCAGGCTCCTGTGACACCACTTTGATTATTTGAAGGTTCATTTTTGAGATTTCAACCCAGAATTTAGAATGTGAGTTTATAATTGTGAGGCTTATAATTGTCCTCTGGATGTACAGAGGGAGATTTTAATTTGGGCAAAAAAACGTCCTCTCCTCAACTCCTCCGTCCTCTCTTCTCCGTGACCCGGAAACCGATAAGTGGTCAGGTAGTGTCAATTAGTTACTAGGCGAACAGGAGGAGTGTCCTTGCCTCCTCGATAGTCTGAAGCACAAGAGTATCCTAACACACCCCTTTTATATCAGCTGTTGTTTAGAAAAGCATGCACATGCAGCATTTAGAAATGATATGCTCCTTATCATTGTATATAAAATGTTTAGCACAACTAGTTACATATCTTTTTACTACTTAACACATTTAATGTACGATTCCACCCCTATAAATGACGACGTGCGAGTGAAGGAGAATGTCATTTCATACAAGCACATTTGTTTCCAGATTTCCTCTCTTCCCCTCCTACCCTCGGTTAGCATTGACCTTTTAAAAGGAGGTGAAGAGAGGATGGAGGACAGGGGAGTTGAGCAAACCAATTGAGAATCTCCCCTAGCCTCGTCGATAACTTAGGGAAGATCTCAATTGCATACTCCTCGCGTCCTCTCTCATCTCTCCTTATGTCCTTCTCAAAACCTATTGCATGAGAAAGCCAGAGGTCCCTCCCCTCTGACCTTCTCCAATGTGTTTTGAAAAGGAGGCGAAGAGAGAGGATGTGAGGAGTACGCAATTGAGATTTTCCCTAGGCTTCCATATTATGGGAAAAAGGAGGCGTGACAACAACGTTTTTGAAGGTATGGCTACACAAGACTAAGCTGCATATGGAGATTTAAGAGTACATGTGGCCATTAATCACATCATGTTCTAGCAATCTGTCAGTCGATGACACAGCCGATGACCTGGCATGCAACCATTGGTTGATGTATGCAACATCTGAGCAATTGGCATTTTCATGCTTCAGCCATATCCCCAGAGTTGCCTAGACGTGTGCATGCTCAGGGAGCACTTAATCCAATGTCAGTTGAGGTGGGGGAGTACATTTTTTGGAATAGTTGTCATAATAGTGTTTATAATAATGTTTTCCTTTCTTGTTTACTTACCTGTTGCCGTTTGTCAGGCACACATTCATATATTGAGTCGTTTTGCGCCAATATGACATTTTAAGAGAAAAGTGGGGATAATATAGACTACCAGGCTACTTACCTGACACCACTTTGCTTTAGGGGTAATATATTCGACTTTTGCAGGCTTACAGACAGAAGGTATTTAAGTCAGTGGGCTTAGATGTTTCGGGTGAGAAGTAAGGGAACAGACATGTATGATAGACTACATTATGTGAAGTTTGACAACACTGAGTTTTTGACACTGAGCCAAAGTGTCTTTTCTTGTCAAATATGTTTAGTTGTGTTCCCCTGTTCAGGTGAGGCAATACAACAACCAACGGATGAATTCCTATTGGGTCACGCTGGGTTCATAGCCGGAAAAAGTGTACTAGCTGTTTTTGCGTTGTCGAAATTGCTCAGCGCAGGCTCTGTCGTAACCGGCCGCGACCGGGAGGTCCGTGGGGCGACGCACAATTGGCCTAGCTCGTCCGGGTTAGTGAGGGATTGGTCGGTAGGGATCTCCTTGTCTCATCGCGCACCAGCGATTCCTGTGGCGGGCCGGGCGCAGGTTGCCAGGTGCACGGTGTAGCCTCCGACACATTGGTGCGGCTGGCTTCCGGGTTGGATGCACGCTGTGTTAAGAAGCAGTACGGCTGGTTGGGTTGTGTATCGGAGGACGCATGACATTCAGCCTTCGTCTCTCCCGAGCCCGTACGGGAGTTGTAGCAATGAGACAAGATAGTAGCTACTACAACAATTGGATACCACGAAATTGGGGAGAAAAAGGGGTAAAATTCAAAAAAAAAAGAAAAAAAAGAAGAAGAAAAAAAAAAAAGAAATTGCTCAGCGCTGTAGTTGTTCTCCCACACCCGGCTCATTACATTGAGGTCAGTGGAGGCTCCTCAGAGGAGAAAAGGGAGAACCATCCTCCTCAGTGAATTTCATTAAAAAAAATCATATTTTTGTGGATCATTTTTAGATAACTATACTGAATATAATCACGTGACCAAAATTTTATTAAAACACTATTTTGCAATGAAGGTCTACAGTAGCCTCCACAAGGGTAGCACCATTGTGTAGCCGGTAATCCTCTGTGTAATTTGACTTCATTACAAAACCTAGGAAGCTCATGGTTCTCACCCCCTTCCATAGACTTACACAGTAATTATGACAACTTCCAGAGGACGTCCTTCAACCTCTTGCAGCATGAACTGAAATGTTGTCCACCCAATCAAAGGACCAGATAGTTAATCTAGTACTAAAAGCATTAGCTACAGCTAGCTAGCACTGCAGTGCATACAATGTGGTGAGTAGTTGACTCAAAGAGAGAGAAAGACAGTAGTTGAACAGTTTTGAACAAATTAATTTCTTCCAAAATGAAGGAGACGCAAGAGAGAAATAGAGAGAGAGATTGTCATTTTCTTTCTCTTTCAGTTTCAATTACTTATTACTTATCAAATGCCGCTAGCCTAATGACACACCCTGCTCACAGGGATGTTATGTTAGGTAGCTGGCTATGACTTTCCAACACAACACTGGAACTCTTCCAAGTCAAGGTAAGCTTTTAGTTGTATTAATTTATTGCCACCAGGGCCTGCCGGTGTAACTGCTTACTGACTGTACACTGTAATGTCACTGCATGATTGTAGTTGGTTTACTAACGCTTTAGTTCCATTAGCTATGCTGACTATGACGTTACTTTAGCTAATATGGTGACAACGATGTGGGATGTGTGTAGCGGTTTGGCTTGGAAAGGTTTTTTCACCTGGTCACATATAGCTGATGTATTGTGCATTGAAGTCCACTAGCAAAGGGACAAGGTGAGAGGAGGTGAGCACATAGATGTGAGAAGGAATACAACGTGGATGCTATGAAAGTGAACTCTGCTTACTCAAGGTCAGGAGTGTATTCATTCCTCTGATTCTGTTGAAAAATGGAACAAAACGGGGATAGACATACATGAATTTGTCCAATCTCATGAATTTGTCCAAAATGTTGTACCCTATATCAGGTGCAGGCCATGTGTCACCTCAAATTTGTCTCTCGACCTGCGTGCACCTACATTGTAAACTGTCATTCATAAGCTAGGTTGTAGCAACCTCATTAGGGAAAGAAATGGTATCATGTAGTAGCCTTTTTGTATCAAGGCTCAGGAGAAGACCCAGATGCAGACAGTTTTGAAGTAACACAAGTTTATTTCAGAAATGGGGGGGAGGCAAACAACAGGTCAAGGGCAGGCAGAGGTCAGTAGTCCAGAGCAGAGTCTGAAAGGTACAGAACGGCAGGCAGGATCAGGGTCAGGGCAGGCAGAGGTCAGAAATCCAGAGCAGAGTCTGAAAGGTACAGAACGGCGGGCAGGATCAGGGTCAGGGCAGGCAGAGGTCAGTAATCCAGGGTGGTGTGACAAGGTACAGAACGGCAGGCAGGCTCAGGGTTAGGGCAGGCAGAATGGTCAAAACCGGGAAAGCTAGAAACAGGAACTAGAGAAAGACAGGAGCACGGGAAAACCGCTGGTAGGCTTGATGAAACAAACAAACTGGCAACAAACAGAGAACACAGGTATAAGTACACTGGCGATAATGGGGAAGATTGGTGATACCTGGAGGGGGGTGGAGACAAGCACAAAGACAGGTGAAACAGATCAGGGTGTGACATTTTGTTGATAATCAATACAGTTTTGCCTGACTGATAAGGATTCACGATGAGTCGATAAGCCAGTGCGAATGACTAGTGCATTGTTGTATGGAGATGCTTGTCGACTTGAGGTGTTCCTTCTATTTATGTTATCAGGGTGTTGCCAACAGTAATTAACACAGCGACCATGTCACCAGTGTTGTATTGAGGTGCCTGCCAACTATGGTGCTTCCCACTAGGCAGCTGTGTTGCCGTTGGTAGCTAACATGGCAATTTTTTATTCCCATTATTTTATTTAAAGCAGGGGGACAACCCATACAAGAAATAACAAATATTGATAACCGTCTAGATGTCACCTTCATACTTTTTTCTCAATGGGAAAGGTATGAATGGCAACAACACCGCGATGGTGTGGTAAGTACACTATATATACAAAAGTATGCAGACACCCCTTCAAATTAGTGGATTTGGCTATTTCAGCCACAACATCGAGCACACAGTCATGCAATCTCAATAGACAACCATTGGCAGTAGATTGGCCTTACTGAAGAGCTCAGTGACCTTCAACGTGGCACTGTCATAGGATGCCACCTTTCCAATAAGTCAGTTTGTCAAATTTCTGCCCTGCTAGAGCTGCCCCTGTCAACTGTCATTGGACGCCAGTGATGAATCACGTTTCCCCATCTGGCAGTTAGATGGACGAATCTGGGTTTGGCGTATATCAGGAGAACGCTACCTGCCCCAATGCATAGTGCCTGTTAAGTTTGGTGGAGGAGGAATAATGGTCTGGGGATATTTTTCATGGTTCTGGCTAGGCCCCTTAGTTCCATTAAAGGGAAATCTTAGCGCTGCAGCATAGAATGTGTCATAACTCTACCGTGACGATCTGAAGGATCTACGGCATGCTCTTTCTCGTAGAGGGGGAGAGCGGGAAGTCAGCTGTTTTATGGTCGGTCATAAAATACTCTGCCCCTGTGCTCTGTAGTGTTCGAGAATGGAATGTAAACTGTGGAACACAGAGAGACCTTTGGAGATCAAAAGTTTGAATAGTTCAACAATGTTTACATTTTTGAGAATGTGGGAATGGTCCCTGGACACTTAAGGGACAGTCATGTCGAGTGTGTTTCATTTGGTGATCTCATGAAGGACAGAAAACACACATAACTATCTCTTAATGTGTACATTTCCCAGCTGTCAGTTTTACATCTAAATGTTGTGAAACATATGTGATTAAACATGAAACTATTTGTGAAAAGATGTAATGTGAGGTTAACCTTCTAAATGAGAGTATGGATTTTCATATAACGTTTAACTAGTCAGTGGCCACACCTCTGTGAGCCCAGACATCACATTAGGCATCATAGAACTGCCCTTTCTTCCACAGAGTATAAAACCAACTTCCTACAATATTTACATTAAATCGGAGAATGCTGGGATGGATTCCCCACGTTGGAATGGCTATAATTCTATAGGCCATTAGACCAGAAAATATGGAGCTGACGCTACATGTTGAAATGGATAAGAACTACAACTCCACCAAAGTACTAGACCATACAGCGTGAAGCATTGGCTACAAAAGCTGGAAATTGTTCAACTCTGAGACTATCGATTCACTACAGAAGTAAGAAATCCTAGGCCGTCGAACTACCAGTGTAAAAACTGACTTCGGGGATGAGAAGCAGGTACTGGGAGTCAAACATTTAGTAAAAGGAACAGACTGGTAACAGGACAGAAACAGCGTCAGCACACAGGTACTGTGTATACATTTGGACATTAGTGGACATTTGAACATTAATGCAGAAGCAGGGAACAGAGCAGGGAACCAGACAGATATAGGGAAGGTAATGACAGAGGTGATTGAGTCCAGGTGAGTCCAATAATCACTGATGCGTGTGATGGGGGAAGGCAGGTGTGCATAATGATGTCAGGAGTGTGCAATGCTGGAGAGCCTGGTGCCCTCGAGTGCCAGGGGGGAAGAGCGGAAGCAGGTGTGACAACTAGTCTGCAATGGGAAATGTACGAAACCTAGAACAAGAATACCGACAACCGCCAAAACATCTATTCTATACGATAACCATGGGTACGCCATGGGGGGGGGGGGGGGTGGGCAATGCAAATAGTCTGGGTAGCCATTCGATTAGCTGCTCAGGAGTCTTATGGCTTGGGGGTAGAAGTTACTTAGGAGCCTCTTGGACATAGACTTGGCGCTCCGGTACCACTTGCCGTGTGGTAGCAGGGAGAACAGTCTATCACTAGGGTCGCTGGAGTCTTTTGACAATTTTTTGGGCCTTCCTCTGACACGGCCTGGTATAGAGGTCCTGGATGGCAGGGAGCTTGGCTCCGGTGATGTACTGGGCCGTACGCACTACCCTCTGTAGGCCTTGTGGTCGGAGGCCGAGCAGTTGCCATACCAGGCAGTGATGCAATCCGTCAGGATGCTCTCGATGGTGCAGCTGTAAAACCTTTTGAGGACCTGAGGACCCATGACAACTCTTTTCAGTCTCCTGAGGGGGAATAGGTTTTGTTGTGCCCTCTTCATGACTGTCTTGGTGTGCTTGGACCATGTTAGTTTGTTGGGGATGTGGACACCAAGGAACTTGGAAGCTCTCAACTTGCTCCACTACAGCCCCGTCGATGACAATGGGGGCGTGCTCAGTCCTCCTTTTTCTATAGTCCACAATAATATCCTTTGTCTTGATCACATCGAGGGAGGGGTTGTTGTCCTTGCACCACATGGTCAGGTCTCTGATCTCCTCCCTATATGCTGTCTCATCGTTGTCAGTGATCAGACCTACCACTGTTGTGTCTTCAGCCAATTTAATGATGGTGTTGGAGTCGTGCCTGGCCGTGCAGTCATGAGTGAACAGGGAGTACAGGAGAGGGCTGAGCAGGCACCCCTCAGGGTCCCCCATGTTGAGGATCAGTGTGGTGGATGTGTTATTACCTATCCTTACCAACTGGGGGGTGGCCCGTCAGGAAGTCCAGGATCCAGTTGCAAAGGGAGGTGTTTAGTCCCAGGGTCCTTAGCTTAGTGATGAGCTTTGAGGTCACTATGGTGTTGAATGCTGAGCTGTAGTCAATGAATAGCATTCTCACAAAGGTGTTCCTTTTGTCCAGGTGTGAATGGGCAGTGTGGAGTGCAATAGAGATTGCATCATCTGTGGATCTGTTGGTGCGGTATGCAAATTGGAGTGGGTGGCAGCTCCACCATTTAGCTCAATGTTGCCTGTAATCCATGGCTTCTGGTTGGGGTATGTACGTACAGTCACTGTAGGGACGACGTTCTCAAAGCACTAATTGACAAAGCCAGTGACTGATGTACTCCTCAATGCTATCGGAAGAATCCCGGAACATATTCCAGTCTGTGCTAGCAAAGCAGTCCTGTAGTTGGTGACTTCCGGCGCCGAGGTGACTTCCGGCGCCGACAGAGATGGCCGCCTCGCCTCGCGTTCCTAGGAAACTATGCAGTTTTTTGTTTTTTTACGTGTTATTTCTTACATTAGTACCCCAGGTCATCTTAGGTTTCATTACATACAGTCGAGAAGAACTACTGAATATAAGATCAGCATCAACTCACCATCAGTACGACCAAGAATATGTTTTTCGCGACGCGGATCCTGTGTTCTGCCTTACAAACAGGACAACGGAGTGGATCCTATGCAGCGACCCAAAAAAACGACTCCGAAAGAGAGGGAAACGAGGCGGTCTTCTGGTCAGACTCCGGAGACGGGCACAGCGCGCACCACTCCCTAGCATTCTTCTTGCCAATGTCCAGTCTCTTGACAACAAGGTTGATGAAATCCGAGCAAGGGTAGCATTCCAGAGGGACATCAGAGACTGTAACGTTCTTTGCTTCACGGAAACGTGGCTTACTGGAGAGACGCAATCCGAAGCGGTGCAGCCAACAGGTTTCTCCACGCATCGCGCAGACAGAAAAAAACATCTTTCTGGTAAAAAGAGGGGCGGGGGCGTATGCCTTATGACTAACGTGACATGGTGCGATGAAAGAAACATACAGGAACTCAAATCCTTCTGTTCACCTGATTTAGAATTCCTCACAATCAAATGTAGACCGCATTATCTACCAAGAGAATTCTCTTCGATTATAATCACAGCCGTATATATCCCCCCCCAAGCAGACACATCGATGGCTCTGAACGAACTTTATTTAACTCTCTGCAAACTGGAAACAATTTATCCGGAGGCTGCATTCATTGTAGCTGGGGATTTTAACAAGGCTAATCTGAAAACAAGACTCCCCAAATTTTATCAGCATATCGATTGCGCAACCAGGGGAGGAAAGACCTTGGACCATTGTTACTCTAACTTCCGCGACGCATATAAGGCCCTGCCCCGCCCCCCTTTCGGAAAAGCTGACCACGACTCCATTTTGTTGATCCCTGCCTACAGACAGAAACTAAAACAAGAGGCTCCCACGCTGAGGTCTGTCCAACGCTGGTCCGACCAAGCTGACTCCACACTCCAAGACTGCTTCCAACACGTGGACTGGGAGATGTTTCGTATTGCGTCAGATAACAACATTGACGAATACGCTGATTCGGTGTGCGAGTTCATTAGAACGTGCGTTGAAGATGTCGTTCCCATAGCAACGATTAAAACATTCCCTAACCAGAAACCGTGGATTGATGGCAGCATTCGTGTGAAACTGAAAGCGCGAACCACTGCTTTTAATCAGGGCAAGGTGTCTGGTAACATGACCGAATACAAACAGTGCAGCTATTCCCTCCGCAAGGCTATCAAACAAGCTAAGCGCCAGTACAGAGACAAAGTAGAATCTCAATTCAACGGCTCAGACACAAGAGGCATGTGGCAGGGTCTACAGTCAATCACGGACTACAGGAAGAAACCCAGCCCAGTCACGGACCAGGATGTCTTGCTCCCAGGCAGACTAAATAACTTTTTTGCCCGCTTTGAGGACAATACAGTGCCACTGACACGGCCTGCAACGAAAACATGCGGTCTCTCCTTCACTGCAGCCGAGGTGAGTAAGACATTTAAACGTGTTAACCCTCGCAAGGCTGCAGGCCCAGATGGCATCCCCAGCCGCGCCCTCAGAGCATGCGCAGACCAGCTGGCCGGTGTGTTTACGGACATATTCAATCAATCCCTATACCAGTCTGCTGTTCCCACATGCTTCAAGAGGGCCACCATTGTTCCTGTTCCCAAGAAAGCTAAGGTAACTGAGCTAAATGACTACCGCCCCGTAGCACTCACATCCGTCATCATGAAGTGCTTTGAGAGACTAGTCAAGGACCATATCACCTCCACCCTACCTGACACCCTAGACCCACTCCAATTTGCTTACCGCCCAAATAGGTCCACAGACGATGCAATCTCAACCACACTGCACACTGCCCTAACCCATCTGGACAAGAGGAATACCTATGTGAGAATGCTGTTCATCGACTACAGCTCGGCATTCAACACCATAGTACCCTCCAAGCTCGTCATCAAGCTCGAGACCCTGGGTCTCGACCCCGCCCTGTGCAACTGGGTACTGGACTTCCTGACGGGCCGCCCCCAGGTGGTGAGGGTAGGCAACAACATCTCCTCCCCGCTGATCCTCAACACTGGGGCCCCACAAGGTTGCGTTCTGAGCCCTCTCCTGTACTCCCTGTTCACCCACGACTGCGTGGCCACGCACGCCTCCAACTCAATCATCAAGTTTGCGGACGACACAACAGTGGTAGGCTTGATTACCAACAACGATGAGACGGCCTACAGGGAGGAGGTGAGGGCCCTCGGAGTGTGGTGTCAGGAAAACAACCTCACACTCAACGTCAACAAAACTAAGGAGATGATTGTGGACTTCAGGAAACAGCAGAGGGAACACCCCCCTATCCACATCGATGGAACAGTAGTGGAGAGGGTAGCAAGTTTTAAGTTCCTCGGCATACACATCACAGACAAACTGAATTGGTCCACTCACACAGACAGCATCGTGAAGAAGGCGCAGCAGCGCCTCTTCAACCTCAGGAGGCTGAAGAAATTCGGCTTGTCACCAAAAGCACTCACAAACTTCTACAGATGCACAATCGAGAGCATCCTGGCGGGCTGTATCACCGCCTGGTATGGCAACTGCACCGCCCTCAACCGTAAGGCTCTCCAGAGGGTAGTGAGGTCTGCACAACGCATCACCGGGGGCAAACTACCTGCCCTCCAGGACACCTACACCACCCGATGTCACAGGAAGGCCATAAAGATCATCAAGGACATCAACCACCCGAGCCACTGCCTGTTCACCCCGCTATCATCCAGAAGGCGAGGTCAGTACAGGTGCATCAAAGCTGGGACCGAGAGACTGAAAAACAGCTTCTATCTCAAGGCCATCAGACTGTTAAACAGCCACCACTAACACTGAGTGGCTGCTGCCAACACACTGACACTGACTCAACTCCAGCCACTTTAATAATGGGAATTGATGGGAAATGATGTAAATATATCACTAGCCACTTTAAACAATGCTACCTTATATAAATGTTACTTACCCTACATTATTCATCTCATACGCATACGTATATACTGTACTCTATATCATCGACGGTATCCTTATGTAATACATGTATCACTAGCCACTTTATACTATACTATGCCACTTTGTTTACATACTCATCTCATTGTACATACTGTACCCGATACCATCTACTGTATCTTGCCTATGCTGCTCTGTACCATCACTCATTCATATATCCTTATGTACATATTCTTTATCCCCTTACACTGTGTACAAGACAGTAGTTTTGGAATTGTTAGTTAGATTACTTGTTATTACTGCATTGTCGGAACTAGAAGCACAAGCATTTCGCTACACTCGCATTAACATCTGCTAACCATGTGTATGTGACAAATAAAATTTGATTTGATTTGATTTGATTTGATTTAGTTTAGCATCAGTTTCATCTGAACACTTTTTTTATAGACCGAGTCACTGGTACTTCCTGCTTTCATTTTTGCATGTAAGCAGGAATCAGGAGGATAGAATTATACTCAGATTTGCCAAATGGAGGGCAAGGGAGAGCTTTGTATGCGTCTCTGTGTGTGGAGTAAAGCTGGTCTAGAACTGTTTTTCCTCTGGATGCAAATTTAACATGCTGATAGAAATGAGGTAAAACTGATTTAAGATTCCCTGCATTAAAGTCCCCGGCCACTTGGAGCGCCGCCTCTGGATGAGCGCTTTCCTGTTTGCTTATGGTGGTACACAGCTCATTGACCACTGTTTTAGTGCCAGCATCGGTCTGCGGTGGTATGTAGACAGCTACGAAATACTCTATCTCAGGCAAGCGAAACCTTGAGACTTCCTTAGATATCATGCACCAGCTGTTGTTCACATATATGCATAGGCCCCCGCCCGTGTCTTACCAGAGGCTGTTTTTAATGTCCCGTTGGTTGGACATACATGCTTTCAGCTCGTCCCATTTATTTTCCAGCGATTGAACATTAGCTAGCAGGACGGAAGGCAAGGGCATATTAGCCACTCGTCGCCTGATCCTCACAAGGCACCCAAATCTTTTTCCACTAAATCTAATTTTCCTTCCCCAGTGAATCACGATGATCTGGGCCTGGTCGGATGTCTGTAGTAGTATATCCCTCTCGTCCGACTCATTGAAGAAGAACTCTTTGTCCAGTTTGAGGTGAGCAATTGCAGTTCTGATGTCCAGAAGCTCTTTTCGGTCATAAGAGATGATAGCAGCAACATTAAGTGCAAAACAAGTTATGAACAACGCGAAAAAACCAACAAATTAGCCTGGTTGGTTGAGAGCCGATAAGACGGCAGCCCTCCCCTCTGGCGCCATCGTGACTGTTTGTTGGTTATGTATTTCTGTGATTATTTAGTTAGTTAGTAAATTTCATTTATTTATTTCACCTTTATTTAACCAGGTAGGCTAGTTGAGAATAAATTCTCATTTGCAACTGCAACCTGGCCAAGACAAAGCAAAGCAGTTCGACACATACAACAACACAGAGTTACACATGGCATAAACAAGCATAGAATCAATAATACAGTAGAAAATCTATGTACTGCATGTGCAAATGAGTTAGGATAAGAGAGGTAAGGCAATAAAAACGCTATGGTGGCAAATTAATTACAATATAGCAATTAAACACTGGAATAGTAGGATGTGCAGAAGATGAATGTGCAAGTTGATATACTGGGGTGCAAAGGAGCAAGATAAATAGATAAATAAATAAATACAGTATGGGGATGAGGTAGATTGGATGGGCTATTTACAGATGAGCTATATACAGGTGCAGTGATCTGAGAGCTGCTCTGACAGCTGGTGCTTAAAGCTAGTGAGGGAGGTAAGAGTCTCCAGCTTCAGAGATTTTTGCAGTTCGTTCCAATCATTGGCAGTAGAGAACTGGAAGGAGAGGCGGCCAAAGGAAGAATTGGCTTTGGGAGTGACCAGTGAGATATACCTGCTGGGTGTTGTTATGGTGACCAGTGAGCTGAGAAAAGGCGGAGCTTTACCTAGCAGAGACTTGTAGATGACCTGGAACCAGTGGGTTTGGCGACGAGTATGAAGCGAGGGCCAGCCAACGAGAGCATACAGGTCGCTGTGGTGGGTAGGATATGGGACTTTGGTGACAAAACGGATGGCACTGTGATAGACTGCATCCAATTTGTTGAGTAAAGGGTTGGAAGCTATTTTGTAAATTACATCGCTGAAGTTGAGGATCGGTAGGATGGTCAGTTTTACGAGGATATGTTTAGCAGCATGAGTGAAGGATGCTTTGTTATGAAATAGGAAGCCGATTCTAGATTTAATTTGGATTGGAGATGTTTAATGTGAGTCTGGAAGGAGAGTTTCCAGTCTAGCCAGACACCTAGGTATTTGTAGAAGTCAGAACAGTCCAGAATAGTGGAAATAAATAATTAAGTCAGTTTATATATCGCTGATTCATCATTTAGGCTAGGGTTCGTGCAGTTATCCAAGGGTTTGCGACGTTCCGAAATGAGAACTGATGATTTAATAATCATACATTAGTAGATGACTAATCGATAAGATATGAAAATAGCTGAAGAGTTGATTCGGGAAATAGAGACTATATAAACATTATCCCATGGTGCCCCGACTTCCTAGTTAATTAAAGTTTACATGATTAGTTTAATCCCATACTAATAATTACACGTAGAGAATTGATTTGATAAAATAAATCTTCACATTTAATGATAGTCCAGACACAACAAACTACATTCTACATGATTCTGTGCTTCCAACTTTGTGGCAACAGTTTGGGGAAGGCCCTTTCCTGTTTCAGCATGACAATGCCCCTATGCACAAAGCATGGTCCATTCAGAAATGGTTTGTCGAGATCGGTGTGGAAAAACTGCACAGAGCCCTGACCTCAACACAAACAAACACCTTTGGGATGAATTGGAACGGCGACCATGAGCCAGGTCTTATCGCTCAACATCAGCTCCCGACCTCACTAATGCTCTTGTGGCTGAATGGAAGCAAGTCCCCAAAGCAATGCTCTAACATCTAGTGGACAACCTTCCCAGAAGAGTGGAGGCTGTTTTTGCAGCAAAAGGGGAACCAGCTAGCTACATATGGTTTTTGTCTCGTCTACTCTCGCTACCCCGTTCCTGCATTCGACGTTGTCGGTTTACTAACTACCGTCCTGGTAACCAATCATTTCTCACATCTGGCAACCATCATTACACACACCTGCACCCCATTATTAGACCCACCTAGTCTTTTGCATCTGTTACATATTAAACTCACCTTCTGCATCTGCTTCCTGACTCTGTTAGTCAATTTCTTCAACAGATGATCAGGTCTATATCATTATCAAACGTATATATATACCGTATATTAGTAGTAGAAAGGAAACACAGATTCTTTGTTTAAGTATCAAAATTATCCGTTAGTAATACAATTGTAGGCAGAAGTTGGTACAGAGTACAGTATATGACAGCTCTCCCCAGGTTTTGCAAAATGTCTAAGACACCCTGTAACTCATATAGCCTCCCCAGTCCTCCTTGCGTGACTTTCCCTGGCAACAACATTTTAATAAATCTAACCTCCCCCTGACAGCAGCAACCATCTTGTCAGCAATTAAAAGCTCAGAAGTGGGTTTGACCAAAACTTGACCTTTCATCACAAGTATAGTGTCATAACAAGGTGAACGAGTCTAAGCATCTTCTGACAGGTGGCTGTTTTCATCAGGCCCGCGGCAGCCTTGTGTTCTCAGAAAACCAGTTCTATTCTCAGAATCTCAGATAGCCAGGTGGGGCCCAGACAGGAGGAGTCTGAGCATAGGCGGTTTCCCGCCTTCTGATAGTGTCTGAAGGGCACAACACTCAAAACAGGTGTTTACACACATACAGAGGTCTCCCCCTCAACCCCTGGCGTATATGTTACTTCTTTTTCAAAAGAAGACCAGAGAGGACAGAGGAGAGAGGAGAGAGGAAAAAGGAATTGAGAATATCCAGTTGTGAAAAGGCCATGGTAAGCCTACCCTCTTTGACATGAGGTGACTGAAATTTACCGTGGTCTGTAAGTGTACAATATGAAGCCCACTAGCCCAGGTTTCAAAGTAAAGTCCAGAAGCCTATAGCTCAAATGTCAGTTTTGGTTTACAAGACAGTGAGGGAAAAATACCAACTCTCATTCATTAAGAAAGAAACAATGACATTTATGACAACCAATTTAGAAACTACAGTTGAAGTCAGAAGTTTACATACACCTTAGCCAATTACATTTAAACTCAGTTTTCCCCAATTCCTGACATTTAATCCTAATACAAATTCCCTGTCTTAGGTCAGTTAGGATCACCACTTTATTTTAAGAAGATGAAATGTCAGATTTATGATTTATTTCAGCGTTTATTTCTTTCATCACATTCCCAGTGGGTCAGAAGTTTACATACACTCAATTAGTATTTGGTAGCATTGCCTTTAAATTGTTCAAAAATTGGGTCAAACGTTCTGGATAGCCTTCCACAAGCTTCCCACAATAAATTGGGGGAATTTTGGCCCATTCCTCCTGACAGAGCTGGTGTAACTGAGTCAGGTTTGTAGGTCAGCTTGCTCGCACACGCTTTTTCAGTTCTGGCCACAGATGTTCCATAGGATTGAGGTCAGGGCTTTGTGATGGCCACTCCAATACCTTGACTTTGTTGTCCTTAAGCCATTTTGCCACAACTTTGGAAGTATGCTTGGGGTCATTGTCCATTTGGAAGACCCATTTGCTTCAATATATCCACATAATTTTCCTCCCTCATGATGCCATCTATTTTGTGAAGTGCACCAGTCCATCCTACAGCAAAGCACCCCCACAACATGATGCTGCTACCCCCGTGCTTCACGGTTGGGATGGTGTTCTTCGGCTTGCCAGCCTCCCCCTTTTTTTTCCAAACATATTGATGGTCAGTTATATTTTTGTTTCAACAGACCATTTCTCCAAAAAGTACGATCTTTGTCCCCATGTGCAGTTGCAACCCTTAGTCTGGCTTTTTTATGGTGATTTTGGAGCAGTGGCTTTTCCTTGCTGAGTGGCCATTCAGGTTATGTCGATATAGGACTCGTTTTTACTGTGGATATAGATACTTTGGTACCTGTTTCCTCCAGCATCTTCACAAGTCCTTTGCTGTTGTTCTGGGTTTGATTTGCACTTCTCGCACCAAAGTACGTTCATCTCTAGGAGACAGAACGCTTCTCCTGCCTGAGTGGTATGACAGCTGCGTGGTCCCATGGTGTTTATACTTGCGTACTATTGTTTGTATAGATTTACGTGGTACCTTCAGGCCATGACATAATTTTCAGGAATTTTCCAAGCTGTTTATAGGCATAGTCAACTTAGTGTATGAACCTGTTAAGGATATGGCAGACATACGCCCCCTTTGGAGAGATTGGGTACCCCTAGTAAACTGGAAAAAAAATCTGTCAAAAATTGCTAATATATGCAAATAAAAATTATTATTGGATAGAAAACACTCTAAAGATTCTAAAACCGTTGGAATTATGTCTGTAAGTATAGCAGAACTCACAGGGCAGGCATTCTTCCAAACTAGTTTTTGTGGCCATGAAAGTTGGAGCAACTTTGACGTCATGGCCCCCACCCTTCCCAACCAGTTATGATTCTATCTCTTCCGCTAGATGTCCTCTTTCAGTAGAGCTTTGAATCTTTCAAATCGCGCGAGAATTGACCCTATGGGAGTGAAATTAGTGCGTGCCACGAGAGAATAGGCTGTGCGTAGGGGCGCGAATTGGTCCCAGCCATTCCTTTGTTCCAGCACTCAGGAGAAGGGCAGACGATGGCCGATTGAATTGAAGTTTGTTTTGCGTGTCTAAAACATCATAAAGCTTGCTTCTGCACTTAGTTTGACCTGTTTAGTCGACATATAATATGTAATTTTGAAGTTTTGATGCGCAACTTTTCCGGACCAGAGGACGTTTTGGGTGCATTTCAGCTGATGTTATTAGCAGTAGCTAATACAAAGACGCAAGACTTGAAACCAAACGATGTATTGGGTAAGTAGGAAGCCTTCCAGAACATTCTGAACGAAGACCATCGAAGGTAAGGGAATATTTATGCTTAAATCTGTGTTTCTGTTGACTCCAACATTACGTAGAAATGTAGCTTGGAACTGAGCGCTGTCTCAGCATATGGAATAGTGTGCGATTTCTGTAACGTTAAAAATAAATCTAACACAGCGGTTGCATAAAGAAGCAGTGTATCTTTCTAACTATATGTAGAACATGTATATTTAGTCAAAGTTTATGATGTCTATTTACGTTATCTTGCCGCGCTACATAGATTTCCTGCGGGCATTTTTGAGTAATTTCTGAACGTGAACTCACTGTAAATGGACATTTATGGATATAAATGGCATATTATTGAGAAGAAAAAAAATGTACTGTGTAACATGTCATATTACTGTCATCTGATGAAGATTTTCAAAAGGTTAGTGAGCGATTTATTTTTTAATCCTGCGTTTGTTGATTGCATGTTTTGGCTATTCAAATGAGCTGTGTCTGGTGGTGGTTTTACATATATATGTGCTATGTTTTCGCCGTAAAACATTTTAGAAATCTGACTTGCTGGCTAGATGAACAAGGTGTTTATCTTTCATTTGAGCTATTGGACTTGTTAATGTGTGGAGGTTAAATATTTTTAAGAATATTTTTGCGTTCCATGCGCCACCGTTTCAGCTGAACGTGGGAGGGTTGATTCCCAATTGGGAACCAGTATCGTAGACAGGTTAACTTCGTAAACAATTTTGGGAAAAATGACTTGTATCATGCACAAAGTAGATGTCCTAACCGACTTGGCAAAACTATAGTTTGTTAACAATACATTTGTGGAGTGGTTGAAAAACGAGTTTTAATGACTCCAACCTAAGTGCATGTAAACTTCCGACTTCAACTGTATATATTAAGGTTGTATTGCTCTAGGCATGTATCTCACTCTGCCTCACCTACCTCAACTATGTTCTATGTCTTGGTGTCTCAGTCCAACGCAACTTCCTAGCTTAGCCCGTCTGTTTTATGTTTTAACTTATGGTGGGGAGTTGATCTATTATTATATTTGTGCGTTATCTTTAGCAGCTGGTAAGAATGCATGGCATTGTAAACAATGATAGGAAATTTTGTCCCCAGTAAATGTCACATTTCTTCATATCAGGTCAGGAATGGGTAACTGGAGGCTATATATGCATTGGAGCATATCTAATTGCATTTCTTAACATGTACTCATTACTTATATTTGGTCACATGGAGAAGAGCCAGAATACAGTTATTCGATTAATTGGATTATAATGCAAGTAGATCATAAAGAATTATCACCACTATGCTTTGAATTTACAGCCTTTCTTTCTGATGGGGTATGGATAGGTCTACATTAGCTTTGAAGTAAATGACACAACACATTTGATTGTTCTCAGACTTGTGCTCTACTACTTGGAATGTGTAGATTGTCGCAGCTTGTAGACTCTATAATGTAGAGGAACAAGTTTTCAAACAACCTTCATCTATAGAAGCAGAGAGGAAGAGGCAAAGGGAGAGGGTTTACTCTGCCCAAAATCTGTCCTTGAAAATTAGACCAGTTAGGAATTTTTGTATGGTCAATGAGAGAGCGTCAAGATTGGCCAACAAAATGTTCTATTGCTAATTTGCTTCATGAGGCTCATTTGATTGAATATACATTTTGTAATGGTTAAGTTGTAACGAATGCACTGTGTCATGTTCTGACCTTTTATTTCCTTTGTTTTGTCTTTATTTAGTATGGTCAGGGCATGAGTTGGGGTGGGCAGTCTATGTGTGTTTTTCAATGTTGGGATTTTGAGTTCAGCCCAGTATGGTTCTCAATTAGAGGCAGGTGTCGTTAGTTGTTTCTGATTGAGAATCATACATAGGTAGTCTGGGTTTCACTTTTGAGTTGTGGGTGTTTGTTTCCGTGTGAGTGTTTGTTGCCACACGGTACTGTTTTGGTCGTTTATTGTTTTGTAGTGTTCAGTTTATGTCTGTAAAGAAACGTTATGGACACCTACCATGCTGCGCATTGGTCCTCCGTAGAGGAGGAGGAATGCCGTCACACATACACTGATAAACAGTGGGCTCTGAAATTATTGACACCCTTCATAAAGATGAGCAATAATGACTGTATTTGTATTTATTATGGACCCCCATTAGTTACTACCAAGACAGCAGCTACTCTTCCTTGCATGAGTTAGTTGATGTGGATAGAGTTCCATGTAGTCATGGCTCTCTGTAGTATTGTGCACCTCCCATAGTCTCTTCTGGACTGTGAAGAGACTTCTGGTGGCATGTCTTGAGGGGTATGTGTAACCGGTGTGAAATGTCTTGCCAGTTAGTGGGGTGTGTGCTAATAAATCAAATCGAATTTTATTGGTCACATACACATGGTTAGGAGAAGTTAATGCGAGTGTAGCGAAATGCTTGTGCTTATAGTACCGACCATGCAGTAATATCTAACAAGTAATCTAACAATTTCACAACAACTACCTTATACACACAAGTGTGAAGGAATGAATAAGAATATGTACATATAAATATATGGATGAGCGATGGCCAAACGGCATAGGCAAGATGTAGTAGATGGGCATGGAGTACAGTGTATACATATGAGATGAGTAATGTAGGGTATGTAAACATTATATAAAGTGGCATTGTTCACAGTGACTAGTGATATGTTTATTACATCCAATTGTTTATTATTAAAGTGGCTAGTGATGGCTGATTAACAGTCTGATGGCCTTGAGATAGAAGCTGTTTTTCAGTCTCTCGGTCCCCGCTTTGATGCACCAGTACTGACCTTGCCTTCTGGATGATAGCGGGGTGAACAGGCAGGGTGGTTGTTGTCCTTGATGATCTTTTGGCCTTCCTGTGACATCAGGTGCTGTAGGTGTCTTGGAGGGCAGGTAGTTTGCCCCCGGTGATGCGTTGTGCAGACCTCACTACCCTCTGGAGAGCCTTGCGGTTGTGGGCGGAGCAGTTGCCGTACCACGTGGTGATACAGCCCGACAGGATGCTCATGATTGTGCATCTGTAGAAGTTTGTGAGTGTTTTTGGTGACAAGACAAATTTCTTCAGCCTCCTGAGGTTGAAGAGGCGCTGTTGCGCTTTCTTCATCACACTGTCTGTGTGGGTGGACCATTTCAGTTTGTCCATGATGTGTACGCAGAGGAACTTAAACCATTCCTCCTTCTCCATTACTGTCCCGTCAATGTGGATGTGGGCGGTGCTCCCTCTGCTGTTTCCTGCAGTCCACGATCATCTCCTTTGTTTTGTTGACATTGAGTGTGAGGTTGTTTTCCTGACACCACACTCCGAGGGCCCTCACCTCCTCCCTGTAGGCTGTCTCGTCGTTGTTGGTAATCAACCCTACCACTGTAGTGTCATCTGCAAACTTGATGATTGAGTTGGAGGCGTGCATGGCTACGCAGTCATGGGTGAACAGGGAGTACAGGAGAGGGCTGAGAACGCACACTTCTGGGGCCCCAGTGTTGAGGATCAGCGGGGTGGAGATAGCGTTTCAATCGGTGATGTCACTCGTTCTGCAAGGGCTGCAGCTTTTGTGGAGTGATAGGTAACGATGCTTCGAGGGTGTCTGTTGTTGATGTGTGCAGAGGGTCCCTGGTCCGAGCCCAGGTAGGGGCAAGAAGAGGGATGGAGGCAATGCTGGTACATGTGCGTATAGTGTTGAGTCATCAGCATACATAGACACACAGGCTTTACTCAGAGCCAATGGCAGGTCATTAGTAAAGATTGAAAAAAGTAAGGGGCTTAGACAGCTGCCCTGGGGAACGTCTGACTCTACCTGAATTATGTTGGAGAGGCTTCCATTAAAGAACACCCTCTGTGTTCCGTTAGACAGTTAACTCTCGATCCACAATATCATAGGGGATGTAAAGCCATAACACATTCGTTTTTCCATCAGCAGATTATGATTGATAATGTCAAAAGCTGCACTGAAATTTAACAAAACAGCTTCCACAATATTTTTATTATCAACTTCTCTCAGCCAATCATCAGTCATTTGTGCAAGTGTCAAACATGTTGAATGCCCTTCCCTATACGTGTGCCGAAAAATCTATTGATAATTTGTTTACTGTGAAATAGCATTGTATCTGTTCAAACACATTTTTTTCTAAAAGTTTACTAAAGGTTAGTAATAGGATGTTGTTTGAGACAGTGCGGCTGCTTTGCTATTCTTGGCCTGAGGGCACACACTTTCCTGTAGGCTTAGACTGAAGAGATGGCAAATAGGAGTGGCAATATCATCTGCTATTATCCTCACTAATTTTCCATTTAAGTTTTCAGACCCAGGTGGCTTGTCATTGTTGATAGACAACAATAATTGTTTCACCTATTCCACACTCACGTTACAGAATTCAAAATGACACAATTTGGAAGGTTCTGAGTTTGTTTTTAGCATGTCTAAGTTGGCTAACCTTGCCAATGACAAAAATAATCAAAGTAGTTGGAAAATCAGTGGGTTTTGTGATAAATGAGTCATCTGATTCAATGAATGATGAAGTCGAGTTTTCCTTTTTGCCCAATATGTCATTTAAGGGGCTCCAAAACGTTTTACTATCATTCTTTACATAATTAATCTTTCTTTCAGAGCAGAGTTTTTTCTTGTTAGTTCAGTTTAGTCACATGATTTCTCAATTTACAGTATGCTTGCCAATCGGCTGTGCAGCGAGATATATTTGCCATTCCTTTTGACTCATCCCTCTCAACCAAACAAATGTTCAATTCCACATCAATCCACAGGGATTTAACAGTCTTTACAGTCATTTTCTACATGGGAGCATGCTCATTAATAACTGGAATAAGCAATTTCATAAATGTGTCAAGTGCAGTGTCTGGTTGCTCCTCATTACACACCACAGACCAGCACATTTTACATCTTCAACATAGGAATCACTAGAAAACGTATTGTACGACCTCCGATACACTTTATTAGGCCCAGCCTTTGGAACTTTTCTTAGATATGGCTACTATATTATGATCACTACATCCAATTGATTTGGATACTGCTTTAGAGCAGATTTCCGCAGCATTAGTAAAGATGTGATCAATACATGTGGATGATTTAATTCCTGTGATGTTTGTAAATACCCTGGTAGGTTGACTGACATCCTGAACCAGGTTGCAGGCACTGGTTACAATTTGACGTTTTTTCTTGAGTGGAAAGCTTGATGAAAGGCACACCCAGAAAATATACCTCTCTGTTGATATCACAAACATTATCCATACATTATCAAGCATTTCACACATATTATCCAGATACTGACTGTTAACACTTGGTGGTCTATAGCAGCTTCCCAGAAGAATGGGCTTAAGATGAGGCAGATGTACCTGTAGCCATATTACTTCAACAGCATTTGACATTATATCCTCTCCAAGCTTTACAGGAATATGACTTTGAACATACACAGCAACACCTCCACCATTGGCATTCCAGTTTCTTCTGAAGATGTTGAAACCATGTAGTTCTACCTTTGTATCATCAAAGGTATTATCTAAGTGATAGTCCGTATATATATATATATATATATATATATATATATATATATATATATATATATATATATATATATATACAAATATATATATACAAACAAGTATTTAGTCAGACACCAATTGTGCAAGTTTTCCCACTTAAAAAGATGAGAGAGGCCTGTAATTTTCATCATAGGTACACTTCAACTACGACAGACAAAATGAGAAAAAGGTATTCACACACTGTTGCTGATATTTTGGCCCATTCCTCCATGCAGATCTCCTCTAGAGCAATGTTTTTGGGGCTGTTGCTGGGCAACACGGACTTTCAACTCCCTCCAAAGATTTTCTATGGGGTTGAGATCTGGAGACTGGCTAGGCCACTCCAGGACCTTGAAATGCTTCTTACGAAGCCACTCCTTCGTTGCCCGGGCGGTGTGTTTGGGATCATTGTCATGCTGAAACACCCAGCCACGTTTCATCTTCAATGCCCTTGCTGATGGAAGGAGGTTTTCACTCAAAATCTCACGATACATGGCCCCATTCATTCTTTCCTTTACATAGATCAGTCGTCCTGGTCCCTTTGCAGAAAAACAGCCCCAAAGCATGATGTTTCCACCCCCATGCTTCACAGTAGGTATGGTGTTCTTTGGATGCAACTCAGCATTCTTTGTCCTCCAAACACGACGAGTTGAGTTTTTACCAAAAAGTTATATTTTGGTTTCATCTGACCACATGACATTCTGCCAATCTTCTTCTGGATCATCCAAATGCTCTCTAGCAAACTTCAGACGGGTCTGGACATGTACTGGCTTAAGCAGGGGGACACGTCTGGCACTGCAGGATTTGAGTCCCTAGCGGCATAGTGTGTTACTGATGGTAGGCTTTGTTACTTTGGTCCCAGCTCTCTGCAGGTCATTCACTAGGTCCCCCCGTGTGGTTCTGGGATTTTTGCTCACCGTTGTTGTGATCATTTTGACCCCACGGGGTGAGATCTTGCGTGGAGCCCCAGATCGAGGGAGTGGTCTTGTATGTCTTCCATTTCCTAATAATTGCTCCCACAGTTGATTTCTTCAAACCAAGCTGCTTACCTATTGCAGATTCAGTCTTCCCAGCCTGGTGCACGTCTACAATTTTGTTTCTGGTGTCCTTTGACAGCTCTTTGGTCTTGGCCATAGGTGAGTTTGGAGTGTGACTGTTTGAGGTTTTGGACAGGTGTATTTTATACTGATAACAAGTTCAAACAGGTGCCATTAATACATGTAACGAGTGGAGGACAGAGGAGCCTCTTAAAGAAGAAGCTACAGGTCTGTGAGCGCCAGAAATATTGCTTGTTTGTAGGTGACCAAATACTTATTTTCCACCATAATTTGCAAATAAATTCATAAAAAATCCTACAATGTGATTTTCTGGATTTTTTTCTCTCATTTTGTCTGTCATAGTTGATGTGTACCTATGATGAAAATTACAGGCCTCTCTCATCTTTTTAAGTGGGAGAACTTGCACAATTGGTGGCTGACTAAATACTTTTTTTGCCCCACTGTGTGTGTGTGTGTGTGTGTGTATATATATATATATATATATATATATATATGAACGTTATCTCTTACTAGCAAGTTATCGATTTCATGAACCTTGTTTCTTAGGCTGCATTTGGGATTCTTGATTGTTTTTATTGCTTTACTGGGAGGATTATCAGAATTAGACATGATAGTGGTATTTGTGTTTGAGATGATAGTGGAAGGTGAGCAGCACACGGTGGACTTCCTACTAGGACAAACTGCCTCAGTGCTAACAGTATAACTCAGGTTTGTTATTATTATTGCATACAATAGCTGTAGAATCTTCAGAGGTATTCAGGCGTGTTAGATGGACATAAATGTGGTTGCTTACATTATAACTGCCATTGACCCTGGGACAATGTACATTTCCAGCAGCACTATGACAACTCAGTGACACAATGGTAGTGATCATCTGAGCAGGGCTTGGGTCATTGTCTGACCACAGCATTGAAATGTGCGAACAGGGTCCAGGAGCTAAGATGATAGATGGACTCCGTCATTCCTTTAGAGCATCTTCCAAAAGGTGTAAAAGTGACCAATACATGTTATGCCAGCAGAGCTACAGTAGTGTGTTAGCCAAGTTTGTAATGCCAGTAGCCTGCTGAATCTTTCACAGAAGCGGTGGTACCGGGCCTGAATTTTTTTTGGACAGAAGTTCTTAAGTTTGACATCACATCATTTATGTGACTGGAAGTTGGATCAAGGTGACCCACTGTCCAGTGTGACTTATGCTGGTTTGGGTTGAGTTTTGTTGGTTCTAGTCTAAAAGTTATCCTGCTGTTTCTTCTCCTTCCATCTGTAAAAAAAGGGTTAAATGCTGCAGTGCTAACATTGTGTATGCCGGGGCATATGTACAGAGAGATTAGTATGGAAATGTACCATAGTGCTTTGTGTGCCAAAAGGACTCTCACAAAGCACTTACTGTCATTGGTATAATAATACAAGCATACAGCGACTGGCACTTCCCTTGATCTAATTTATTTACTACAAGCAGAAGAATCAACAAAATATTTTCATTTTGAGTTATCACATCAGATGTTCTGTATGAGTGTAATGAATGAATAAATAGAACTGAAAAAAATTGTTATCGTAGTGTCAGTTTGTATTTGGACATAAAAGACACAATGTCAAATTAATTTAACTCTAAGATCTGTCCAGCTTCTGAAAACTGAAGCCAAAAACAAACGCATCACTTTTAATTAGGGCTAATATTGGCGTTGTAATTGATTTAAATACAAGTTGTTGAGTTGTCAAATGCAATAGACACTTGGGAAGCATCACCCTCAAATGTTCAGATTTACATTGTTACTACCTTGTTGGCATTCAATGGAATGGGCAACCATCATTCCCGCAGATTTACAGTTTTCTAGGTCTTCTGTGATGGCAGCCCTCTAAAGATTTTGCCCCAATTGAAGTGACTTGAGGAAAAAGTATTTATCTGGCTCTCCCGTTAACTCGAGGAGTGATCTGACATGATTCCTGCTTTACCACTCTGCCTCTCTATCCCTCCCTCTCTCTGCTGAATGTTGTTCTCTCCCTGGGTGCCCTCCTTCCGTCAATTGAATCAACCCTTTTAATTACCGTCACTATCAGTCGCCCTGCGCCTCATTGTCACCTATGCGACAATCAGCTTGGGAAGGCAAAGCAAGGCAAGGGAAGGCAGGGGGAAGCTCATTGGGGAGACAGGGGCCTGTGCTTGGGTAATAGCAGGCTTTTGCCAGTCCGTCAGCTGTATTGCCAGCTCTCATCTCTCCCTGCCCGCCGGGCGGCTACATAGATGTCGTGATAAATGGATATTCGCTTTAGCTCAACTGTGTCCTCTTTAAGTAGAGGAGAGACTGAGGGTATTTGGGCATGTGTTCAATCAACACCCCCCAATATGATCAGTCCTTTACACGGTAAAAGAAGCATTCGTCGTCCCTTTCATAAAAAATGTACTCAGAGTTTGAGAGACAGGAAGAGAAATAGGATCCAGGCATTCAGGGAAAGGTCACATCACCTAACTAGTTTACAAGTTATTTTGCGGATCAATGGCTTTTTTTGACATGTATTTTCCTTTCTATCATCGTCATTTCTTTCCATTCCCTCTGATCATTATTCCAGGTAGACATGGGCTATTGTTCTTGTCTCTCATCGCCTCTAATTACCCACTGCTTGGTCATTAACATGTCAAATCAAAACAAATCAAATTGTTATTGGCACATGCTTCGTAAACAACAGGTGTAGACTAACAGTGAAATGCTTACCAACAATGCAGAATCCAATAAAAAAAATATAGAATAATAGAATAATAAGCATTGTAGCACGAGGAATAAATACACAATGATCAAAGGTACTGTTGCTTGGCTATATACATGGGGTACCATTACCCATCCGATGTGCATGGGTATGAGAAATGTAGGTAGATATGTACTTATACTGTAGGTTGGGGTAAAGTAACGAGGCAATAGGATAGATAATAGACAATAGCAGCAGTATATGTGATGAATGTGGAAGTGTGTGTGTGGCGATTGCGTGCCTGTGAGTTTGTGTAATGTGTGAGTGAGTGTGTGTGTGTGTGTGTGTGTGTGTGTGTGTGTGTGTGTGTATATGTATTTGAGTGTCAGTGTAATTATGTGTGAGTGTGTTGGTAGAGTCCAGTGTGTGTGCATAGATTCAAAAAGAGTTAATGAAAAAAGGTCAATGCAAGATAGTGTGTAGTTAACCAATAGCTAGCCGGACTAACTATTTAGCAGTCCTATGGCAGAGAGAACAGTCTGACTTAGGGCCTTCCTCTGACACCGACTGGCACAGCGGTCTAAGGCACTGCATCTCAGTGCTAGAGGCTGTATCACAACCGGCCGTGATCGGAAGTCCCATAGGGCGGCGCACAATTGGCTCAGCGTTGTCTGGATTAGGGGAGGGTTTGGCTGGGGTAGGCAGTCATTGTAAATAAGAATTTCTTCTTAACTGACTTGCCTAGTTAAATAAAGGTGAAATAAAACAAAAATAAAATAGAGGTCCTGGATGGCAGGGAGTTCAGCCCCAATGATGTACTGGGTTGTAAGCACTAGCCTCTGTAGCACCTTGCTGTCTGATGCTGAGCAGCTGCCATACCAAGCGGTCATGCAGCCAGTCAATATGCTCTCAATGGTGCAGCTTGATAGGGATGGCACCACACTGTCAGGTCTCTGACCTCCTCCCTGTAGGCTGTCTCATTGTCATTGGTGATCAGGCCCTCCACCGTCGTGTCATCAGCAAACTTGATGATGGTGTTGGAGTTGTACGCGGCCACGCAGTCGTGGGTGAACAGGGAGTACAGGAAGGGACTAAGCACGCACCCTAGAGTGGCTCCTGTGTTGAGGGTCATGTGTTGGCGGATGTGTTGCAGAGGGAGTTGTTCAGTGATGAGCTTAGTGATGAGCTTGGAGGGCACTATAGTGTTGAACTCTGATCTGTAGTCTATGAACAGCATGGTCAGGAAAATAGAAATTTCACCAGCTGTGGATCAGATTGGGTGATATGTGAATTGGAGTGGGTCTAGGGTTTCTGGGATGATGGTGTTAATGTGAGCCATGACCAGCCTTTCATTTGCAGTTCATGGCTACAGATGTGAGTGCTAAAGGGCGGTAGTCAATTAGACACATTACCATGGCGTTCTTGAGCACATGGATTATGGTGGTCTGCTTGAAACACATAGACATTACAGACTGAGTCAGGGAGAGGTTCAAAATGTCAGTGAAGACACTTGCCAGCGGGTCAGTGCATTCTCTGAGTATGCGTGTGTGGCCTTGTGAATGTTAACCTGTTAGGTGTTACTCACATGGGCTACAGAGAGCGTGATCGCACAGTCGTCCGGAACAGCTGGTGCTCTCATGCATGGTTCAGTGTTGCTACCTTCAAAGTGAGCATAGAATGCATTTAGCTCGTCTGGTAGGTTCACGTCACAGCTCTCTGCTGGGGTTCCCTTTGTAATCCATGATAGTTTGTAAGCCCTGCCACATTTGATGAGCATTAGAGCCAGTGTAGTAGAATTCGATCTTGTGTCCTGTGTTGACGCTTTGCTTGTTTGATGGTTCGTCGGAGGGTGTAGCGGGATTTCTTATAAGCGTCCGGATTAGCGTCCATCTACTCAACAACGGCAGCTCTAGGTTTTATTTCAGTGCGGATGTTGCCTGTAATCCATTGCTTCTGGTTGGGGTATGTACGTACTGTCACTGTGGGGACGACGTCGTCAATGCACTTATTAATGAAGCCGGTTACTGATGTGATAAACTTCTCAATGCCATCGGATGAATACAGGAACATATTCCAGTCTGTGCTAGCGAAACAGTCCTGTGGCTTAGCATCCGCTTCGTCGGACCACTTCCATATCGAGGGCGTCACTTGTATTTCCTGTTAGTGTTTTTGCTTGTAAACAGGAATCAGGAGGATGGAGTTATGGTGAGATTTGACAAATGGAGGGTGAGGGATAGCTTGTATGCATCTCCGTGTGTGGAGTAAAGGTGGTGTAGATTTATTTTTACTACAGCTTAACAGGTAACATGCTGGTAGAAATTAGCAAAAACGGATTTCAGTTTTCCTGCATTAAAATCACTGGCCATTAGGACTCTGCCTCTGGATGAATATTTTCTTATTTGCTTATGGCCCTACACCTTTCAATGAGTGCGGTTTTGTGCCAGCATTGGTTTGTGGTGGTAAATAGAGAGCTAGATGAAAACTCTCTTGTTAAATAGTGTGGTCTACAGCTTCTCATGAGGTATTCGAACTCAGGCGAGCAGAACCTTGAGACTTCCTTAACCTGTCTACGATATTGGTTCCCAGCTGGGAACCTACCCTCCCACGTTCAGCTGAAACGGCGGCGCATGGAACGCAAAAATATTCTTAAAAATATTTAACCTCCACACATTAACAAGTCCAATAGCTCAAATGAAAGATAAACACCTTGTTCATCTAGCCAGCAAGTCAGATTTCTAAAATGTTTTACGGCGAAAACATAGCACATATATATGTAAAACCACCACCAGACACAGCTCATTTGAATAGCCAAAACATGCAATCAACAAACGCAGGATTAAAAAATAAATCGTTCACTAACCTTTTGAAAATCTTCATCAGATGACAGTAATATGACATGTTACACAGTACATATTTTTTTTTTCAATAATATGCCATTTATATCCATAAATGTCCATTCACAGTGAGTTCATGTTCAGAAATTACTCAAAAATGCCCGCAGGAAATCTAGGTAGCGCGGCAAGATAACGTAAATAGACATCATAAACTTTGACTAAATATACATGTTCTACATATAGTTAGAAAGATACACTGCTTCTTTATGCAACCGCTTTGTTAGATTTATTTTTAACGTTACAGAAATCGCACACTATTCAATATGCTGAGACAGCGCTCAGTTCCAAGCTACATTTCTACGTAATGTTGGAGTCAACAGAAACACAGATTTAAGCATAAATATTCCCTTACCTTCGATGGTCTTCGTTCAGAATGTTCTGGAAGGCTTCATACTTATCCAATACATTGTTTGGTTTCAAGTCTTGCGTCTTTGCATTAGCTACTGCTAATAACATCAGCTGAAATGCACCCAAAACGTCCTCTGGTCCAGAAAAGTTGCGCATCAAAACTTCAAAATTACATATTATATGTCGACTAAACAGGTCAAACTAAGTGCAGAAGCAAGCTTTATGATGTTTTAGACACGCAAAACAAACTTCAATTCAATCGGCCATCGTCTGCCCTTCTCTTGAGTGCTGGAACAAAGGAATGGCTGGGACCAATTCGCGCCCCTACGCACAGCCTATTTTCTCGTGGCACGCACTAATTTCACTCCCATAGGGTCAATTCTCGCGGGATTTGAACGATTCAAAGCTCTACTGAAAGAGGACATCTAGCGGAAGAGATAGAAAGTCTCCCCAGAATCATAACTGGTTGGGAAGGGTGGGGGGCATTGAGTTCAAAGTTGCTCCAACTTTCATGGCCACAAAAACTAGTTTGGAAGAATGCCTGCCCTGTGAGTTCTGCTATACTTACAGACATAATTCCAACGGTTTTAGAATCTTTAGAGTGTTTTCTATCCAATAATAATTTTTATTTGCATATATTAGCAATTTTTGACAGATTTTTTTTTCAGTTTACTAGGGGTACCCAATCTCTCCAAAGAGATACGCCCCGTATGTCTGCCATATCCTTAACAGGTTTTTAATATTAGAGATTTCGCACCAGTCTTTGCTGACAAAGAAACACACCCCGCCTCCACGGATCTTACCGGACGATGCTGTTCTGTCTTGCCGATGCATGGAAAACTCAGCTAACTGTATATTATCCATGTCCTTGTTCCACCATGACTCTGAAAAACATAGTATATTAGTTCTTAATGTCCGGTTGGCGGAAACATTATGTACAAAAAAAGTTAAAAGATCAGCAACAACAAAACATTTGTCAGGATCCCGTAAAACGGCAGCTATGCATCCCATTGTCATTTTGTCGTATGAACACTTTACACTCGTGGGAATTGGCCTATATGGATATGGATATGGACATAAGAAATATGAAATGCATAAGCGTGGTATTAATTGAAATTGAATAGTTTGGAAATCATGGGGAAATTATTAGGTCAAAGTTGAGGACACAGTTCACATGACATACTACTGGATACAAACATTACACTGGTGATTTTATGTGCATTTTACTTTTACTGTACTTTTCGCACGTATTAACGTGTGCATTCAGGTCCGTGCATTCAGGTGCGTGTTCCGCTGTGAATTCTCTTCACAATAGACAAATATAGGCTCATTCTGTTCAAAACATTCTGTACGACGCCATGTCATCATAGTGGCCATAAATGTTGACTAACATGAGTTTTATGATATGGAAATGTGAAGTGCACATTTGGACTCACGGTTGTTTGGCTTGCTTGTATGACATCAAAGTGGTATTTATTATAATCTTCAATGTTTAATCTTTCTGCATTTCCCTCACTCAGACAACTAAAAATTTGCAAAAGTTGACCAATTACCAATTAGCGGGAGAGATGGGGGCAATTTCATGCTTTGTCTGTCAGTCAAAACACATACAGCACTGTGAAGCCTAAGCTCTGAGGTAATTTTTAGCATGCTACTGTACAGCCACTGTACAGCTACTGTACAGCCACTACGTTCCATTTTAGGCACTTATCAATAGTGTTATTCCAAGATTATCTTTCCATTCCTCAACATTTCCTTTCCAAAATGCTTAGCTTTTATCCAAGGCCTTTATGCTTTGATATGTCGTATAGAACCTCAAAAAAATAAATTCATCATGATGCATTGTGAATTATAAAAACATTATAGTAGGTGAGAGTAAATATTTTATTTGCCCAACTGCTGAACCAAATCCTATTATAATTGTTCATGGCAATCATTCGGGATAACACTCAAACATTGCACCACGAGTTGTCTAAAAATAGCTATGTACGTTAGTTTTTTGTTTGTAGTTTGTAGTCATTATGATAACGTTTCAATTTACTTTGAAACATCTTTATTTAGAGGTGCTTCAACCAATACCAGAACAAATACATTGACAGTAAAGCATACATTCATGGACCCAAGTCCTATGTCCCTTATTGAGAAGATGCAGTATTGTAGCAGTATTATAACAGACCGACAACCTCTGTGTTTCTGCTCACATATATCTAACATTATATTCAGATCTGCAGTATCCCACCCAACGGCCAATGTGTTTGATTACAGGCATCTTTGAGTTGGTGTGGTAACAAAGGAACTCATGTAATTCAACCTATGCTGTCATGTCCTTTTGTAATGAAACTCATCATCTTGTCATCTTCTCCTCCTTTAATCCCTCCTTCCATCCCTCCTTTCTCCAATTACCAGACCCTGGGATCGTGAGAAGCCAGCGAGGTTGAAGGTAAGTGCATTTATTGCATCTCTTTGACAATATAATTGGCCTGGAGCATTGATTTTCCTCCCTCTGTCTTTCTTCAGGGGATGTAAGCAGGTTGGTTACAGATAAAGCAAACAGTAACATTTGTGTTGCTACTGTTGTCTTGTTCTCTTGTTGATGACTGCATGTAGAGGACACTGGTCTAGACAGGTTCAGCCAAGAGGTTGTTTGCTCTGCTCAATGTCTCTCTGGTCATCGTCTCTGTAGCAGCGTAGGCAGAAATTGCTGTGTGGCTGGTTATAAGTAAAAGTGGCTAGGCCAACATTTTTCTGCAAAAATACTGCAAAAATATCCCTACATATTTAAGTGAAAATTTGTGGAATCATGTCGCATCATTTAACAGATAACACCGAAAAAATGTGACCAGAAAACACCACATTTTTTTCTTCACAAACAAGCCCATTATTATTGCCAAGCAACTCAAGTGCACAACTACACAACTGCTTATAACAACACCGTTGACAAAAGTCAGACATTAAACAAACATAATGAAATACACAACATATCAGACCTCAGGATAAGACTCAGATGCAGAGAGTTTGAAGTAACAAAGGTTTATTACAAAAACTGGGAGCAGGCAAACAACAGGTCAAGGGCAGGTGGAGGTCTGCAATCCAGAGCAGAGTCCGAAAGGTACAGAACGGCAGGCAGGCTCATGGTCAGGGCAATCAGAATGGTCAAAACCAAGAAAATTAGAAAACAGAGACTAGAGAGAAAAGAGGAAAGAGGAGACAGAGGTGTACTCCTTGATACATGAAACGTGGGATGTATACGGATGGTGTGGGGCAACAGAAGACGAATAGCAGAGGGGCTAAGGATCTTGGAAATTGGGAAAGAGACGATAAAATGGGGGAAGGTTTGTAGGCCTCTACCCGAAGATGCAGATCCTAGTAGCCAGCCATACCCTCTGCCCAAGACGATAGCGGGGAGCCAGGGTTCGGAGGTGGCCTGCCTGTCGGTGATACCTGGAGGTGGTCTTGAGAAGAGCAGACCGAGCTCTCTTCCAGGTACGCCAACAGCGACGGACAAACATCTGGGCAGAGGGTATGTTGACCTCTTCCTCTTGCTCCGGGAGTGGGGGCTGATAACCCATGGAGCACTCTAAGGGCAAGAGCCCAGTGGCTGAGCACGGAAGAGTGTTCCGGGCACACTCCACCCACACAAGTTGCTGGCTCCAGGTGTGGAGTTGGCAGAAACGAGGCACTGAGAGTCGTCTCCAGGTCCTGATTGGCATGCTCCAACTGGCCGTTAGCTTGGGGATGAAACACGGAGGACAGGCTGGCCCAACGGCCCAATGAGTGTGCAGAACACCTTCCATAACTGGGACGAGAACTGAGTACCACGGTCAGAAACCATGTTCACCGGAAGTCCATGGATCCGGAAGACATGCTGCACCAAGAGTTGGGAGGGGAATGAAATGGGTGGCTTTGGAAAACCTGTCCACCACGTGAGGATAGTGGTGTTGACATCAGACAAAGGGAGACCAGTGACGAAGTCCAGGGATATATGTGACCAGGGATGGTGAGGGACAGGAAAAGGTTGAGCCAGCCGGAGCTTGCCGAGGAGTCTTCTTCCAAGCATAGACAGTGCAGGTGGTGACGAACGTGGAGATGTCCGGAACTATGGCGGGCCACCAAAAGCGTTGTCGCACAAATGCCAGGGTACGATAGGAGCCAGGTTGGCAGGCAAGCCTTGCGGAATGAGCCCATTCCAGGACCGGGGAGCAGGTAGCGTCTGGGACAAATATCCGGTTAGTTGAGCCCCGCCAGGGAGGTGTAGAATCGTGGCAAAAGCGTTGTGACATTGTGTCCGGGAGATAGGAGATGGTGAAGTTGAAACAGGTGAACAACAGGGCCCATTGAGCTTGCCTGGAGTTGAGACGCTTTGATGTGCGGAGATATTCCTGGTTCTAGTGATCTATTCACACTATGAATGGAAGTTCATCCCCCTCTAACCAGTGTCTCCACTCCTCCAAGGCCATCTTCATCGGAAGTAGTTCTCAATTCCCCACAACATAATTCCTCTCCGTGGCATTAAGGCAATGGGAGAAGGCCGTGCAGGGATGCAGCTTAAGGTCCAGGGCAGAATGCTGGGAGAGGATGGCCACCACTACAACATCCGAAGCGTCTACCTCCACCACGAACTGACAGAATGGGTCCGGATGGATCAATATGGGAGCTGTGGTCAAGCAGTGCTTAAGGTCCAGAAACGCTGGTCAGCAGCTGAGGGCGATAGAAATGGGCAAATCCTAAGAAACTGCATCTGCTCTCTGGGCGTGGGTTGGGGCTAATCCACCACCACTCTCATCTTTCCCGGATCCATCTGGGCATTCCCAGCAGCGATGATGTATCCAAGGAAGGAGATGGTGGGGCAATGGAAATCACATTTTTCGGCTTTGACAGACAGCTGGTTCTCCAGGAGATGCTGGTGTGGAGAATTGATTTTTGAGCCGAGCGGGAAAATACGAGGATGTTGTCGAGGTAGACAAATAATTTCAACTTCCTGCTACTCATGCCAACAATATAAGATATGCATGTAATTAGTAGATTTGGATAGAAAACACTCTGAAGTTTCTAAAACCGGTTGAATCATGTCTGTGAGTACAACAGAACTTATGTAGCAGGCAAAACCCCGAGGACTAACTGTTCAGATTTTTTTTTTTAGGTCTCTGTCTGTTCACTGAATTCTCATAGGCAAATGATATTTCTTAGGAACTTTTTTCCTACCGCTTCCACTGGAATTCATACCGCTTCCACTGGATATCATCAGTCTTTGAAATTTGGTTGAGGATATTCATTTGTGCAATGAAGAAGTAGGGCCATCCTGGAAAAGGGTAACGCTGTTGAGAGTTGGCCAAGACTTGAAAAGTAGCGTTAGTTTCCTCTCGTCCTCTATTGAAAACAGATAGACCCGTCTTCAATTTGATCGATTATTAACGTTTAAAAATACCTAAAGTTGTATTACAAAAGTAGTTTGAAATATTTTGGCAAAGTTTATAGGCAACTTTTGAAATATTTTGTAGTGATGTTGCGCAATTTGGAAATGGTTTTTTTCTGGATCAAACGCTTCAAATACATTGACATTTTGGATATATATGGACGGAATTAATCGAACAAAAGGACCAATTGTGATGTTTATGGGACATATTGGAGTGCCAACAAAATAAGCTTGTCAAAGGTAAGGCATGTTTTATATTTTATTTCTGCGTTTTGTGTAGCGCCTGCAGGAGTAAAATATGCTACCCTCTTTGTTTACTGTTGTGCTATCATCAGATAATAGCTTCTTATGCTTTCGCTGAAAAGCCTTTTTAAAATCTGACATGTTGGCTGGATTCACAACGAGTGTAGCTTTAATTGAGTATCTTACATGTATGATTTAATGAAAGTTTTTGAATTTGAATTTAAAAAAATTAATTTGCCGCGCTGCATTTTCCCTGGTTTTTGGCCAAGTGGGACGCAAGCGTCCCCTATACCATAAGAAGTTAACCAGGGCCTGGAACACAGCAGGAGCATTGGTCAAAATCTGACCAAAAGCCAGTGAAAATGCAATGCGCCAAATTCTAATAAATTACTATAAAAATCTAACTTTCATGGAATCACACATGCAAGATAGCAAATTAAAGCTACACTTTAATTTCAAAAAGGCTTTTTGACGAAAGCAAATTATGCTATTATCTGAGGATAGCACCATAGTAAACAAAGCTAGAGAAGCATATTTCAACCCTGCAGGCACGACACAAAACTTAGAAATAAAAATATAATTCATGCCTTACCTTTGACGAGCTTCTTTTGTTGGCACTCCAATATGTCCCATAAACATCACAAATGATCCTTTTGTTCGATTAATTCCGTCAAGGTATATCCAAAATGTCCATTTATTTGGCGCATTTGATCCAGAAAAACACCGGTTCCAACTTGCGCAATGTGACTACAAAATATCTCAAAAGTTACCTGTAAACTTTGCCATTACATTTCAAACTACTTTTGTAATACAACTTTAGGTATTTTTTTAAATGTAAATAATCGATAAAATTGAAGACGGGATGATCTGTGTTCAATACAGGAGGAAAACAAACTGTAGCTAGCTTTCTGGTCACGCTCCTCTATCTAACAGTACACTTCAAGTTACCCTCATTCAAGATGGCTGTACTTCTTCATTACACAAAGGAAAATCCTAAACCAATTTCTAAAGACGGTTGACATCCAGTGGAAGTTATAGGAACTGCAAGAAGGTCCCTTAGAAATCTGGATTTACAATGAAAGCCCATTGAAAAGAGAGTGACCTCAAAAAAAAATCTGAATGGTTTGTCCTCGTGGTTTCGCCTGCTAAATAAGTTCTGTTATACTCACAGACATAATTCAAACAGTTTTAGAAACTTCAGAGTGTTTTCTATCCAAATCTACTAATAACATGCATATCCTATATTCTGGGGATGAGTAGCAAGCAGTTGAATTTGGGCATGCATTTCTTCCAGACGTGAAAATACTTCCCCCTGTTAACCAGGGCCTGGAACAGAGCAGAAGCATTGGTCAAAACGAATGGCATCACCAGGTATTCATAGTGTCCGCTAGCAGTGTTGAAGGCTGTCTTCAACTCGTCACCGTCCGTATCCGTTCAAGGTGGTAGGCGTTCCGCCCCCCTGGAGCTGCTCGAAAGCCGAGGCGATCAATGGTAGCGGGTAGCGGTTCTTAACCGTGATGTCATTGAGGCCCCAGTAGTCGAGCGCAGAGTTTTGTACTTCTTCTCCACAAAGAAGAACCCTGCGCTGACGGGAGAGGCAGAAGGATGGATACCCACTGCAGCCAGGGAGTCCTCGACGTACGTTTCCATAACTTTGGTCTCCGGACCCGACAGTGAATGCAGCTGTACCCGGGGTGATGTAGTGCCTGGGAGAAAGTCGATCCCGTGGTCAAAGGGTCGATGCGGAGAAAGTGACGTGGCCTGGGCCTTGCTGAAAACCTCTTTGAGATCCTGGTACTCCGCAGGAACGGCGGAAAGGTCCAAGGCTTCTTCCGAGCCCACAGGAAGACGTCCCATGGGCAGGCTGCGCCGACTTCAGGCAATGGGCGTGGCAGAACGAGCTCCAGCCCATGATAGTACTAGCAGTCCAGTTGATAAGAGGATTGTGGCACTGGAGCCAAGAAAACCCCAATACCATGGGAACCTGTCGAGACTTGGTGAGCATACACTGTATAGACTGTGGTTTCCGGACATCAGTAGTACATTCATGAATATCAGTAGTATTGTGGGTAACCCAGCATATAGAGCGCCCATCCAGTGCTCTAACTTCCAGGGGACTGGAGAGGGGCTGAGTGGGTATGCCCAGCTCAGACACCAGGGTCGCGTCCATGAATCTCTCGTCGGCCCCAGAGTCAATGAGAACCCGGAGAGATTTAGACTGGTAGCCCCACAGCATGATGGCATGGAGAGGGGAGCGAGTAAGGAGCCGAGTTGCATCGGCTCCAAAAAAGACGAGTCAGCAGACCTCAGAGGCTCTCCGGACGTAAACGCAGGGGACTTCCGGAGTTCCTCGGAGGCAAGGTGGGATCCTTGGGCGATCAATTGGGACCGGAATCAGACCTTCTCTCCCTTTTAATTTCCTGTAGCTGCCCATCAATCCTGATGGCCAAGGAGATGAGCGAATCGAGATCCGTAGGCAGCTCCTGAGTTCGTCCTTTACCTCCTCCGATAATACACGAAGGAATGTGTCGAACAGGGATTCCGGGTTCCAGGCAATCTCGGCAGCCAACGTGCGGAAATTAACTGCACAGTCCCCAACACCGCGGGAGTCTTGGCGAAGCTGAAGTAACTTCTGGCGGCCTCACAGATAATCAGCGGAATTGCTCCAAGCAATGTATTCAAGGCACAGTCATGCCGTTCTGCCAAGGTCTGGAATCCGTCCATAAGACTTCGAAGTAGCTCCTTGTGTCTCCCAACGGTGGCTCCCTTGGGAGGAAATGGCATTGCGGAGCCGGTCCGAGTCTTCTAAGGTCAGTTCATTCTAGCAGACCTCAGGATAAGACCCAGATGCAGACAGTTCAAAGTAACAAGAGTGTATTACAAAAACAGGGAACAGGCAAACGACAGGTCAAGGGCAGGCAGAGTAATCCAGAGCAGAGTCTGAAAGTTACCGAACGGCAGGCAGGCTCAGGGTAAGGGCATGCAGAATTGTCAAAACCGGGAAAACTAGAAAACAGGGACTAGAGACAAAAACAGGAGTACGGGAAAACCGCTGGTAGGTTTGACGAGACAAGACAAACTGGCAACAGAGAAACAGAAAACACAGGTACACCTGGAGGAGGGTGGAGACAAGCACAAGGCAGGTGAAACAGATCAGGGTGTGACATAACATGTCTATCACTTACATATTCAGAGAGAGAGAGAGAGAGAGAGAGATACAGCAGCAGACAAGTGCAGTGACAAAATTTGAAATTATTTGACTGTCACAATATACAGATAATGGATGAAATGTTCAGTCTGACAGCCCAACCGAATGAAATAATCAACATATTATCAGATCAGATTAACCAGTCTCACTCAAAGGAGCACTCTACAGTAGTGGTGGCAGGTAGCCTAGTGGTTAGAGTGTTGGGCCAGTAACCAAGAGGTTGCTGGATCGAATCCCTGAGCTGACAAGGTAAAAATCTGTTGTTCTGCCCCTGAGCAAGGCAGTTATCCCACTGTTTCCTGGGTGCTGAAGATGTGGCTGTTGATTAAGGCACCTCTCTGATTCATGATTCACATTTCAGTTGAAGGCATTCAGTTGTACAACTGACTAGGTATCTCCCTTACGGTACAGGCAAGGCAGGTGGATTTAGTACCAGGGTCAGCGCATCAGTTTCACATTCGGGTGTTGAAGAAGGAGATTATTTCATCAAAGGACAATAGGGTGAGATTGCAAGATCTTACATGAAGTCATAGGTGATGATGGCCCTTGATCTTAGGGAAAATGTCAGGGCAGCAGCTGCCAAAACTTCAAGAAGGGATGGGAATTCCTGACCTACCCCCATTTTCTGATGCAGTTGCTGAAGAAACACAGTTAATTCAGAATCCTCAACAGAGATATGATAGTAATCACATGGGGCCAACAGTGATTATTTTAGTGCCAAAGTCCCTGGCAGCAGGGGTGTAGTTTTTTTCCACTTTATTTCAATTTGAGAATACACAGAGCTGATTAATCTATTTCTGGAAAATGGATTCTGATAACCTCTAAATAAATTATATTTAATTTCCACTAAAATTCCATGAAAAACAATAGGATGATGAACCAAATAAATATGAGTAGCAGCTTAGAAGATGTTTGCTGCTACCAGTTCGCACAGTCTCACTTCAGACATTCAGACAGTTCATACATTTTTCTCAAAAGTCAAATTTAGAAGTTGTTCCAAAAGTCAAATTTCTCAGTGTTTAAGGTTACATTTAGGCATTGCCATCCAAAATTTTAAGGTTAAGGTTAAGTTCAGGCATTAACTCCGAATTGTTAAGGTAAGGCATACAGTTTCAAATCAAATCAAATTTCATTAGTCACATGTGCCGAATACAAGAGGTGTAGACTTTACAGTGAAATGCTTACTTACGAACCCCCAACCAACAGTGCAGTTGCACAAAAAATATGAATAAGAGGAAAGTAACAAATTATTAGAGAGCAGCCGTAAAAAATAACAATATTTACCGGTTAGTTGAGGTAGTATGTACATGTAGGTAGAGTTAATTAAAGTGACTATGCATAGATGACAACCAGTTGGCAGTGATGTGGACGAGGGGGGGAGCAATGCAAATAGTCTGAGTAGCCATTTGACTAGATGTTCAGGAGCCTTATGGCTTGGGGGTGCGGAGAGCGGAGAGAACAGCGGAGAGAACAGTCTATGACTAGGGTGGCTGGAGTCTTTGACAATTTTTATGGCCTTCCTCTGACACCGCCTGGTATAGAGGTACTGGATGGCAGGAAGCTTGGGCCCCAGTGATGTACTGGCCGTTCGTACTACCCTCTGTAGTGCCTTGCAGTCGGAGGCCGAGCAGTTGCCATACCAGGCAGTGATGCAACCAGTCAAGACGCTCTCGATGGTGCAGCTGTAGAACAGATCTGTAGATTTGAGCACCCATGACAAATCTTTTCTGTCTCCTGAGGGGTATAGGTTTTGTCGTGCCCGCATCAAGACTGTCAAGGTGTGCTTGGACCACGTTAGTTTGTTGGTGATGTGGACACCAAGGAACTTGAAGCTCTCACCTGCTCCACCGCAGTCACGTCGATGAGAATGGGCGCATGCTCGGTCCTCTTTTTCCTGTAGTCCACAATCATCTCCTTTGTCTTGGTTTGGGATAGGCTTAAAACAAAAATATCACTGGATTCAAACTTGCAATATTTGGAATCAGAAGCAGATTATTGTGCCCAACTGCCATCTCCGTCCATGATGACCAATTACAAATGAAATCTACTTGAAGGTAACAGTGCTTGCTGTTGCCCGTAGTGGCTGGTTTCCACATCATCTCCCGACATTCTCAGACATGGATGGATGTCGAATACTGACTTGTATCACAAGTGACCTGGCTGGGTTTCTTCCTTGTCTTCTCTCTGGCAGTGTGAGAATGATGACAAACTATAGGCTACAATCAATTTGGCCAAAGTGGGATCCAAATTCACCTTGTGTCTGCCTGGATGTTCATGAAACAATACGGATCCCCTCTTGCGTAGTGGAATCCAGAACGATATACTTGGTTACGGCAACACCGTTCTGCCAAGGACTCCCAAACCAGAGTGGCCACCTCAAAGCCCAAGGAGTCTGACACTCTCTGGAAGTTGTTGTAGTCCTGGTTGGAATATTTAGCCAACATTGGCTATTGGTTGAGACAAGTGACGATTTTAGCATGTAAATCTTGGTGGGGCTAAAAAATAAAGAATAAGTGGGATGAATTCCAGCAAAGCCACGACACAACGCAACACTAAGCAATACATTAATTGCACTATAACGGTGACAATTGGTGCCCACAAACTGTTAGGGCCTACATAAAGCTGTCCCAAGAGCAGTCCCAACATCCTACCGCTGCTACACCTGGCTATCAGTGGAACCTTGTATTGCAGTGAATCAGTTCATTCAGCCTCATTTACTGCCTTAAAAAAACATAGCTGATATTCACTTCATATGGCTGCAGGAGCAATATTGAGTAGCTTGGATGAAAATGTGCCCATTGTATATGGCCAGCTCCTCAGTCTCAGTTGCTAATATATGCATATTATTATTAGTATTGGATAGAAAACACTCTAAAGTTTCCAAAACTGTCAAAATATTGTCTGTGAGTATAACAGAAATGATAAAGCAGGCGAAACCCTGAGGAAAATCAAAACAGGAAGTGGCTTCTATTTTGAAAACTCCATGTTCCATAGCCTCCCTTTGCTGGATTTAAAGATATGAACTTGGGATATGAACCAGATTCCTTTTCCTATCGCTTCCTCAAGGTGTCAACAGTGAAAAATGAGCCAGAACGATAACATCGTGTTAAGTGGTCACATGAGTTTTGCTCGCGCAACAGAGTTTGGATAGGTATTGCTTTTCCCTCGCCTACTGTGAAAGACATTTGCGGTTGATATATTATCGATTATATATTTAAAAAACAACCTGAAGATTGATTATAAAAAACGTTTGACATGTTTGTGTGGACATTATGGAAACTTTTTGGAATTTTCGTCTGCGTTGTCGGACCGCTCTTTCCTGTGGATTTCTGAACATAACGCGACAAACGATCGGAGGTATTTTGGACATTAAATAATCTTTATGGAACAAAAGGAACATTTGTTGTGTAACTGGGTGTCTCGTGAGTGAAAACATCTGAAGATCATCAAAGGTAAACGATTAATTTGATTGCTTTTCTGATTTTCGTGACCAGGCCTACTGATGCTAAGTGTACTTAATGTTTTGTTGTGCGATTGATAAACTTACACAAATGCTTGGATTGCTGTCTATCGTTGTCTCTGATTGAGATCCATACTTAGATAGCCTTTCCCACCTGGTGTTTGTGGGTAGTTGTTTCCTGTTTTGTGTTTTGACCTTTCAGGACTGTTTCGATTTTCATTTCTTACATTCACTTTGTTATTAAGTATTTTCATGTTCTGTTATAATAAATATCATGGACACTTACCACGCTGCGTTTTGTCTGATCCTTGCTACTCTTCATCCGATGAAGACGAAGATCGTTACAAAAGTATCAGTCCAATCAAAGCTACTGTAGATATAACGTGATTTGGCATCATTTTATCTGTGGCCAATGACCTTGAGCCTTCTTGGATGGGCACTTCTAATGTAACTCTATGGCAGCACCCAAGGGGCTTGAATTTTCGAGGTCTACCCTTAGACTTGGCGGCGATGTAGTGTCCCCACGAGTGACAGAACACTGAGCTAATCGTGGCGCAACTAGAGAAAATTACCAAAACCTACACTCCGTATTTTCCGTATTTTCTCTCTGTTTTCATTTATTCTGTAATAGGGCATATTGTAATCATGAGTACAAGCTTATCAAATGAGAGTTTATTTATGATACACAATACACAATGAAATGCCTATTCTCAATTAACCCTCCCGTGGTCCTGGGGTCAGAGTGACCCAGGCCCTGTGTGTGGAGGGCTCCCCTTTCTGTGCTCTACGCTCGTGGCACAGAGCGACCTTGCCAGCTACTGGCGAGGCATATGCCGTCGAGCGTAGTAGAGTGTCTGCGGGTGTGGCGAGGCTGTGCCCGGCTCCCCGCTCTGCGCTCTGCGCTCTGGGCTCACCGCTCTGCGCTCGTGGGTCAGAGCGACCCAGCCAGCCGCTGCACAGGTCCAGACGTGCTCCGCTGTGTGCTAGAGAGCAGCCGAGTGTTCCTGTTGTGCTCTGCGCTCTGCGCTCGTGGGTCAGTGCGACCCAGGCCCTGTGTTTCCAGGGCTGGCGAACCAAGAAGACTACTCGGATTGCCAGGAGGAGGAGGAGGAAGAGGTTTCGGAAGACGAAGACGGGGAGGAATACAACCCCGAGCGCCGCGAGGTCGACGATGCCTCTTCTCCCTCTTCTGAGGAAGAGCAGCCCGAGGAAGAGCCGCCCGAGGACGAGCACGAGGAAGAGCGCGAGGACCGCGGCGAGGACCAACGGGAGCCGCCGTTGCTGTCGAAAAACGGCAAAATCGAGTGGTCCCCCGTGGCCTACGGCCGCCACCGCGGGCCCCTCGCGATCTGCCACGCCGGGCCGGACCAGACTCCGGGCCCCACGGCCTATGCCGCGACACAGGCCCACGACATCGCGTCCGCCTTCCACCTGTTTGTCACACCGGCAATAGAAAGGATAATTGTGGAAATGACGAACCTGCACGGGGCCAGAAAATACGGCGACGGCTGGCGACCCATGGCGACCCACGGACCTGCGCGCCTACGTAGGGCTGCTGATCCTAGCGGGCATCTACAGGTCCCGGGGCGAGGCCGCGGCAAGCCTGTGGGACGCTGAGAGCGGCAGGACCGTGTTCCGAGCCACCATGACGCTCAAGGTCTTTCACAGGTACTCGAGGCTGCTGCGCTTCGACGACCGCCAGTCGAGACCCGCCAGACTCGCCACGGACAAACTCGCAGCCATACGGGAGGTCTGGGACCTGTGGGAGGCGCGGCTGCCGGCCCTCTACAACCTGGGGCCCGACGTGACGGTGTACGAGCAACTGGTCCTGTTCAGAGGTACTGTGCGTGTGTGCGCGCATGTGCTTATATGTCTATACAGAGAGACAGTGCTGCCGTAGCCGCGGTACAAGCAGCGGCCGTAGCAGCCCTGGCAGCGTGTGTAACACAAAATTTGGCCCTTGGCCCCCGTGACACAGTAACCACACTAATGTCTTGTCCCCTTTCCAAAAGGCCGCTGTCCTTTCCGTCAGTACATCCCCAGCAAGCCGGCCAAATACGTCATCAAGTCGTGGGTGGCCTGCGACGCCAAGTCCAGCTACGCTTGGAAGATGCAAGTGTACACCGGCAAGGCGGCCGGCGGAGGCCCCGAGAAGAACCAGGGGATGCGCGTCGTCCTCGATCTGACAACGGGCATGAGCGGTCGCAACGTCACCTGCGACAACTATTCACCTCCTACGACCTGGACCAGCGGCTCCTTGAGAGGGACCTCACCATGGTGGGCACGGTGAGAAAGAACAAGGCCGAGCTCCCGCCCGCGCTGCTCGAGTCCAGGGGCAGACAGGACCTGTCCTCCAGGTTCGCCTTCACGCCCACCGCCACTCTGGTGTCCTACCTGGCAAAGAGAGACAAGAACGTGCTACTTTTGAGCACGCTGCACACAGAGGGCCACATTATCGATCGCCGCGACAGGAAGCCGGCCCTCATCCTAGACTACATCTGCAACAAGGGCGGCGTGGACAACCTAGACAAGGTGGTGGGCACCTACAGCTGCAGAAGGATGACTGCCCGCTGGCCCCTGGTCGTCTTCCACAACATCCTCGACGTGTCCTCCTACAACACCTTTGTCATATGGCGAGAGATCAAGCCTGACTGGATGCCTGGCAAGCGGAACAAGCGCAGGGTGTTCCTCGAGCAGCTGGGAAAGGCACTCGTGAAGCTGCTGATCCAAAGAAGGCAGCATCTGCCCCGCACCGAAGCGGCTTCAGCCCTTGTCAAAGTCCTACAGAGTGCTACGGCGGCGGTGGCGGCGGCTCCTCGTGATCAACAGTGCGAGGGCCCCACCGCTGGCATGGCCGCTGCCCCGCTCGTTGCCCCGGCCACCGGGGCAAGTAAGAGGAAGAGGTGTCAGCTCTGCTCCGCCAAGAAGGACTCCAAGACACACACAGTGTGCTGCAGGTGTAAGAAATACATCTGCAAAGGCTGTTCACACGCCTACTGTCACACTTGCGCACATTGGGCCTTTAGCCAGGACGGGACAGGGTGACCCGGAGGACGCGGGGACTAGACACAATACCAGGACAACGGGAGGGTTAAGCTCTTCTCACAAACAGTGCAATGATATTAAGCTATATGTACTTGTATATATACATTAAGCTATAGGCGTACTGTAAATTATTGTTGTTTGTTCCTTAACTGGCCAAATGGCAGAGCTATTCTTCATTTATTCTTCAGCACCACAAAGGGCGCTCCAATTGCTAAAAATTACATCACATCATGATCTGTAGCCTTTGATAGTCATACTCATCACTTATTTATTTCCTGACACTTGTAGGTTGATGGGAGTGGTGTTATGGGTGACCCAACCTATAGAGCGCACATCCAGCGCTCTAAACTCCATGGGAATGGAGAGGGCTGCGTGGGGAAGTTCAGCTCGGAAGCCAGTGTGGTGTCCAAAAAGCTCTCATCGGCCCCAGAGTCAATGAGGACCCGGAGAGATTTGGACTGGTTTCCCACAGCAAAATTACATGAAAAGGGGTTTGAGTAAGGGAAGAAGAAAAGTTCTCCATATGGCCCACCAGAGTATTCGCTCCTACTAGTGATCCTGGTCTTTTACCGTGCAAGAGAACACAAAATGACCAACAATCCTGCAATACAGACAGCTCCTTGTGTTGTTCCTGTGTTGCCATTCCACTGGCGACAGCCCAGCTCGACCTAATTGAATAAGCTCGGGAAACAATGCCTCGGCCGTCTTCAGTGACTCTCGGGGAAGGTCGGTAAACCTCGGGTGCTCTCGACAACGGGACCATCAGGGACTTCCGGGATGACTCGGAGAAGAGGTGGAATCCTGGACGTGCGAGCGAAATCGAAATTCCTTCCCATCCATCATTCCCGCAATCGCCCATCGAGGTGGAAGGTCAAAGCGATGAGGGAGTCCAGATCCGTGGGTAACTCCCGAGCAGCAAGTTCATCCTTAACCTCCGAGACGTCCGAGAAGCCGTGCAGGAACATGTTGAACAGTGCTTCCTGGTTCCACGCACTCTCCGCTGCCAACTTGCGGAAATCCACTGCAGAGTCGGCCACTCTGCGGGCGTCCTGCAGGAGCTGAATTTGCTTCCGGGCAGCTTCTCTCTAGGAGAACGGGGCATCAAAAGCTTTCCTCACCTCTCCCACGAACCCCTCCAGACTCACGCACATGACCGGCTGTTGTTCCCATACGGTGGTAGCCCAGGTGAAAGCCCTCCCAGACATTAGCGTGATGAGGTAGGCTATCTTGGAGCAATCCGAGGAGTTGGAGGATGGCTGAAGATCGAAAATGAGGGCACACTAAGCTAAAAAAGACCGACAGGTGCTCGGCTCTCCATTAAAGCATTCCGGGGGAGATAAACAGGGCTCCCGGGAAGGTGGAGTGGCTGGTGGCGTGGCGCTGCTAACCGGCAAGTTACTGAGGGGCAGTGGGATTACCACCGTGGCAGGCTGCCCCCCAGACAACCCGCGAAATTGCTCCAGCAGCATGTCCAACACCCGGTCATGGCGCTCAGCCAACGTTTGGACCCCCTCCATAAGACCACGAAGCAATTCCTTGTGCCTACCAATAGAGGCTCCTTGGGAGGAGATGGCGTTGCGCAGCTGACCCGGGTCTGCTGGGTCAGTACGAGCTGGCCTTGACTATCAGGCATGAAGGTAAGACGCAGCCAACGTTGAATCAGCAATGGTTTAATTATCAAACAGGGGCAGGCAATAGACACGTCAAGGCAGGCAGGGGTCAGTAAACCGGAGGTGGGGCAATGGTACCGGATTGCAGGCAGGCTCAGGGTCAGAGTAGGCAGAGGTCAATAATCTAGAGGTGGGGCAAAGGTACAGGACGGTAGGCAGGCTCAGATTCATGGGCAGGCAGAGTGGTCAAGCAGGCGGGCTCAGAATCATGACAGGCAAGGGTCAAAACCAGCGGGGTGAGAAAAAGAGAGACTGGGAAAAGCAGAAGCTGAAACAAAAACGCTGGTTGAATTGACAAACCAGATGAACTGGCAGCAGACAAACAGAGAACACAGGCATAGATACACAGGGCATTTATGGGGAAGATGGGCCGCACCTGGATGGGGGTGGAGACAATCACAAAGACAGGTGAAACAGATCAGTGTGACATTACTATTATTACAAATAGAAGATTATCGCTTTTCACAGAGGTGCTTGTTTAGTAAAGTAAGATCAAAGCTGAATTATTGTCTCGTAAGATCACAATGATTCAATAGCATTTTACTTAACAGAAACAAATAAAATAGCATAGAATAGTAGATAGTTCTTAGTACACAAAAAACAACTCCTCATTTCTCATGAGATTTTAGGATAGTGAACTGAAGCTAAATAGTCCCACTTTTTTTCCTCATGCACCAAAACTCAACAGAGCGTACCACTGGGCAGGATATATTCTTTGATAGAGACAAAATACAAGAAAGGCTAATAGTTTGTTAACACCATCTGCTCTAATTCACTCACGAAACAGTAATTCAAGAAGATCTAAATGTATATTCCCATGTAACTCATTGAGATCAATCATATGATTGGCATGGAGATGCAGTTTGGACATTTCCCCGGTAAAACATGAAAAATTATCGTTCATGATTGACAATGATGATGGCCTATTTAGAAATTAGGTAGCCTATGTCTAACTTGGTGTTTGAGGGATTTTTTATTGAAAGAGTATGTGTTTACGTATTCTGTAATGATAGGTTCAATTGGCTACACACTTTGTGTCATGTATTGTCATGTTGTGTCTTGTTTCTGTCCTTTCCCTTCACCCTGTCTCCCTCTGCTGGTCGTTATTAGGTTACCTTTTCTCCCCCTCTTTCCCCCAGCTGTTCCTTGTCTCCTCCTAACTACCTCGTCACCCCTTTTCCCACCTGTTCCCTTTTTCCCTCTGATTAGTCCTCTATATCTCTCTCTGTTTTTGTTTCTGTCTTTGTCGGATTCTTGTTTGTGTTATTCATGCCTGAACCAGACTATCGTCATGTTTGCTGCAACCTTGTCCTGTCCTGTCGGAATCTGCCGGTCCATCTGAGCCTACGTTTGTTTTGTTATTAAAGAAGCTCTGTTTACGTTAATTCGCTTTTGGGTCCTCATTCACGCACCGTAACAGAAGAATCCGACCAAGAATGGACCCAGCGACTTCGGATCCTCTCCACTCAGCCGTCGAGATCCAGGGAGCGATGCTAGGCAGACACGAGCAGGAAGTGTCTGCTGCTCGACATGCCGTTGAGACCCTGGCCACCCAAGTCTCCAACCTCACAGAACAGGTTCACCATCTCCGCCTCGATCCACCGGCCACTTCCAGGGCTTTCGAATCTCCGGAGCCCAGAATCAATAACCCGCCGTGTTACTCTGGGGAGCCCACTGAATGCCGCTCGTTCCTCACCCAGTGTGATATTGTGTTTTCTCTCCAGCCCAACACTTACTCCAGGAGCACTGCTCGTATCGCCTACGTCATATCTCTCCTTACTGGACGGGCTCGTGAGTGGGGCACGGCAATCTGGGAGGCAAGGGCTGAGTGTACTAACCAGTATCAGGACTTTAAGGAGGAGATGATACGGGTTTTTGATCGATCTGTTTTTGGGGAGGAGGCTTCCAGGGCCCTGTCTTCCCTATGTCAAGGTAATCGATCCATAACAGACTACTCTATTGAGTTTCGCACTCTTGCTGCCTCCAGTGGCTGGAACGAGCCGGCTTTGCTCGCTCGTTTTCTGGAGGGTCTCCGCGCAGAGGTAAAGGATGAGATTCTCTCCCGGGAGGTTCCTTCCAGCGTGGATTCCTTGATTGAACTCGCTATTCGCATTGAGCGACGGGTTGATCTTCGTCACCGAGCTCGTGGAAAGGAGCTCGCGTTCTCCGTTGCCCCCCTCTCCGCATCACTACCATCTTCCTCTGCCGGCTCGGGTGCTGAGCCTATGCAGCTGGGAGGTATCCGCATCTCGACTAAAGAGAGGGAACGGAGAATCACCAACCGCCTCTGTCTCTATTGCGGTTCCGCTGGTCATTTTGTCACTTCATGTCCAGTAAAAGCCAGAGCTCATCAGTAAGCGGAGGGCTACTGGTGAGCGCTACTACTCCTGTCTCTCCTTCAAGATCCTGCACTACCTTGTCGGTCCATCTACGCTGGACCGGTTCGTCAGCTTCCTGCAGTGCCTTAATAGACTCTGGGGCGGAGGGCTGTTTTATGGACGAGACCTGGGCTCGGGAACATGACATTCCTCTCAGACAGTTAAGGGAGCCCACGGCCTTGTTCGCCTTGGATGGTAGTCCTCTCTCCAGGATTCAGCATGAGACGCTACCTTTAACCCTCACTGTCTCTGGTAATCATAGCGAAACCATTTCTTTTTTAATTTTTCGTTCACCTTTTACACCTGTTGTTTTGGGCCATCCCTGGCTAGTTTGTCATAATCCTTCTATTAATTGGTCTAGTAATTCTATCCTCTCCTGGAACGTCTCTTGTCATGTGAAATGTTTAATGTCTGCTATCCCTCCTGTTTCCTCTGTCTCTTCTTCACAGGAGGAGCCTGGTGATTTGACAGGGGTGCCGGAGGAATATCACGATCTGCGCACGGTGTTCAGTCGGTCCAGGGCCACCTCTCTTCCTCCACACCGGTCGTATGATTGTAGTATTGATCTCCTTCCGGGAACCACTCCCCCCCGGGGTAGACTATACTCTCTGTCGGCTCCCGAACGTAAGGCTCTCGAAGATTATTTGTCTGTAGCTCTTGCCGCCGGTACCATAGTCCCCTCCTCCTCTCCCGCCGGAGCGGGGTTTTTTTTTGTTAAGAAGAAGGACGGGTCCCTGCGCCCCTGCATAGATTATCGAGGGCTGAATGACATAACAGTGAAGAATCGTTATCTGCTTCCTCTTATGTCTTCAGCCTTCGAGATCCTGCAGGGAGCCAGGTTTTTCACTAAGTTGGACCTTCGTAACGCTTACCATCTCGTGCGCATCAGGGAGGGGGACGAGTGGAAGACGGCGTTTAACACTCCGTTAGGGCACTTTGAATACCGGGTTCTTCCTTTCGGCCTCGCTAACGCTCCAGCTGTCTTTCAGGCATTAGTCAATGATGTCCTGAGAGACATGCTGAACATCTTTGTTTTCGTTTACCTTGACGATATCCTGATTTTTTCACCGTCACTCCAGATTCATGTTCAGCACGTTCGACGTGTCCTCCAGCGCCTTTTAGAGAATTGTCTTTTTGTGAAGGCTGAGAAGTGCACTTTTCATGCCTCCTCCGTCACATTTCTCGGTTCTGTTATTTCCGCTGAAGGCATTAAGATGGATCCCGCTAAGGTCCAAGCTGTCATTGATTGGCCCGTCCCTAAGTCACGCGTCGAGCTGCAGCGCTTTCTCGGCTTCGCGAACTTCTATCGTCGTTTCATCCGTAATTTCGGTCAGGTGGCAGCTCCTCTCACAGCCCTTACTTCTGTCAAGACGTGCTTTAAGTGGTCCGTTTCCGCCCAGGGAGCTTTTGATCTCCTCAAGAATCGTTTTACATCCGCTCCTATCCTTGTTACACCTGACGTCTCTAGACAGTTCGTTGTCGAGGTTGACGCGTCAGAGGTGGGCGTGGGAGCCATTCTTTCTCAGCGCTCCCTCTCTGACGACAAGGTCCACCCTTGCGCGTATTTTTCTCATCGCCTGTCGCCGTCGGAACGTAACTAAGATGTGGGAAACCGCGAACTGCTCGCCATCCGCTTAGCCCTAGGCGAATGGCGACAGTGGTTGGAGGGGGCGACCGTTCCTTTTGTCGTTTGGACTGACCATAGGAACCTTGAGTACATCCGTTCTGCCAAACGACTTAATGCGCGTCAGGCGCGCTGGGCGCTGTTTTTCGCTCGTTTCGAGTTTGTGATTTCTTATCGTCCGGGCTCTAAGAACACCAAGCCTGATGCTTTATCTCGTCTCTTCAGTTCTTCAGTAGCCTCCACTGACCCCGAGGGGATTCTCCCTGAGGGGCGTGTTGTCGGGTTGACTGTCTGGGGAATTGAGAGGCAGGTAAAGCAAGCACTCACTCAAACTCCGTCGCCGCGCGCTTGTCCCAGGAACCTTCTTTTCGTTCCCGTTCCTACTCGTCTGGCCGTTCTTCAGTGGGCTCACTCTGCCAAGTTAGCCGGCCACCCTGGCGTTCGGGGTACGCTTGCTTCCATTCGCCAGCGTTTTTGGTGGCCCACCCGGGAGCATGACACGCGTCGCTTCGTGGCTGCTTGTTCGGTCTGCGCGCAGACTAAGTCCGGTAACTCCCCTCCTGCCGGCCGTCTCAGGCCGCTTCCCATTCCCTCTCGACCGTGGTCTCACATCGCCTTAGATTTTGTCACCGGACTGCCTTCGTCAGCGGGGAAGACTGTTATTCTTACGGTTGTCGACAGGTTCTCTAAGGCGGCTCATTTTATTCCCCTTGCTAAGCTTCCTTCTGCTAAAGAGACGGCACAAATCATCATCGAGAATGTTTTCAGAATTCATGGCCTTCCGTCAGACGTCGTTTCGGACAGAGGTCCGCAATTCACGTCTCAATTTTGGAGGGAGTTTTGCCGTTTGATTGGGGCTTCCGTCAGTCTCTCTTCCGGCTTTCACCCCCAGTCTAACGGTCAAGCAGAACGGGCCAATCAGACTATTGGTCGCATCTTACGCAGTCTTTCTTTTCGCAACCCTGCGTCTTGGTCAGAACAGCTCCCCTGGGCAGAATACGCCCACAACTCGCTTCCTTCGACTGCGACCGGGCTATCTCCTTTTCAGAGTAGCCTCGGGTACCAGCCTCCGATGCTCTCTTCTCAGTTCGCCGAGTCCAGCGTCCCCTCCGCTCAGGCTTTTGTCCAACGTTGCGAGCGCACCTGGAAGAGGGTCAGGTCTGCACTTTGCCGTTATAGGGCGCAGACTGTGAGGGCTGCTAATAAGCGTAGAACTAAGAGTCCTAGATATTGTCGCGGTCAGAGAGTTTGGCTCTCCACTCAGAACCTTCCCCTTAAGACCGCTTCTCGCAAGTTGACCCCGCGGTTCATTGGTCCGTTCCGTATTTCCCAGATCATTAATCCTGTCGCAGTTCGACTTCTTCTTCCGCGATATCTTCGTCGCGTCCACCCGGTCTTCCATGTCTCCTGTGTCAAGCCCGTTCTTCGCGCCCCCGCTCGTCTCCCCCCCCCCCCCCCCCCCATCCTTGTCGAGGGCGCACCCATCTACAGGGTCCGTAGGATTTTGGACATGCGTCCTCGGGGCCGTGGTCATCAGTACCTAGTAGATTGGGAGGGGTACGGTCCTGAGGAGAGGAGTTGGGTTCCCTCTCGGGACGTGCTGGACCGTGCGCTGATCGAGGATTTCCTCCGTTGCCGCCAGGTTTCCTCCTCGAGTGCGCCAGGAGGCGCTCGGTGAGTGGGGGGGTACTGTCATGTATTGTCATGTTGTGTCTTGTTTCTGTCCTTTCCCTTCACCCTGTCTCCCTCTGCTGGTCGTTATTAGGTTACCTTTTCTCCCCCTCTTTCCCCCAGCTGTTCCTTGTCTCCTCCTAACTACCTCGTCACCCCTTTTCCCACCTGTTCCCTTTTTCCCTCTGATTAGTCCTCTATATCTCTCTCTGTTTTTGTTTCTGTCTTTGTCGGATTCTTGTTTGTGTTATTCATGCCTGAACCAGACTATCGTCATGTTTGCTGCAACCTTGTCCTGTCCTGTCGGAATCTGCCGGTCCATCTGAGCCTACGTTTGTTTTGTTATTAAAGAAGCTCTGTTTACGTTAATTCGCTTTTGGGTCCTCATTCACGCACCGTAACACTTTGAGGAAATGATGACAT